>NW_017732099.1:375095-421457 GCF_001890085.2 Hipposideros armiger | reverse complement strand
ACGTCCTCCACAACTAGACTGAAGAACAAAAGGACAGCAACTTGTGTGTTCCCCTTCCCCGATTCCCCAACACTGTTCCCCTCCCCAATTTCCCAATAAAATCTTTACAAAAAAAAAAAAAAAGAACTAGAAGAAAACTAAAGGTCACCTAGTCTGGTCCATAATTTACATGTAAGAAAACTGAGAGCCACAGAAGCTACAAGAATTGCATGAAGTCACACAGCTCCTCAGCAGCAAAGCTCATGGTTCAAATCTCATTTTTTCCAAACAAGTACTTTTTCTTTTTAAATTATATAATTATTGGTTAATAAATCACAAAAGAATGTATATTCGTTTTTGAAATGTGTTAATAGGAAATTTGTCAACTTGTTACTTTAAGTTCTTATCATATATTAAGTACAAAATATTTGTCCAGATCATATATTCTCAGCTCCTATATACAGGGTCAGGAAGGTTGAAGTCAGGAAGGAAATGAATTGCTATATGAGCCCACGTCCCTCTGTAGCCTATAGCTTTGGTTACAAACTTTGTTTAGATATGTACACCTTTCTGGATAATAAGCTCAGAGAGAAAATCTTTCAGAGGCTGAGTGGGGAATTAAACAAAGAGGATATGTGTGTAAAAATAGGCCAAGCCTGTTATGAGAAATTATTCAGCCTGGAAAACTTGGCAAGCCATTCCAATTTTGTCCTCATGTATATCCCCAAAGTGATTGTTCAATAAAATAGGGATGGAAAGTCCATTCTATGTAAGGCACTATGTATGGTATGAGCTCAAGAAATAAAAATGACAAGTCATGATTTCTGCCCAGTGCATAATAAATCACCTTAGAGAGGATAGTACATGCAAATAATGAGATAAATAATAATAAAGATTGCATAGAAGAATTTCTAAATGCTTACAAAGGAAAAAAATAATGTGTTATGTATTACAAAAAGAGAAAACATAATTAGATGCAGTTTCAGAAACACAACCTAGAAAGAGGTAGCAGGAAATTCACATTGATTATACCCAAAGCAGGTGCTTTATATAGAAGATCTATTTTAATCTAAAAATCCTAAGAGACATTCCTATATAAGAAAAATTTAAAACATGACATTACACTTAAATTTAAGGAGTTGTATAGAGCTTAGCATTGTGCTTAGTATTTAGGAGAAATTTAATAAATTAGATAAATATATAATAGGTAGAGAGGATACGTACTCTCTCATCCACTCATCCTTTCTACCACTTAGTCTTTTTTTCTTCTTTTTTCTGCATATTTGCTTTATTTTTTCTTACCTACAGACCAGCTTTCTTCTTCTGTAGTACATCTATTATATAAGATGAAAGTTCCAGAGCCCAAAGTATAAATGATCTCAGTTCAAGCAACGAACTCATAATTTCATTGTCTCTATCCCAGTCCACATCCTCAGAAGGAAAAATACAATTAACCCAGTTTGAGTTACATGCATATTTCTGGTCTAATCAATTGTGACCAGGACAGGAGTAGAACCATATAGTACAAATATGGCTGCCCAGGACCACCTCTTGACTGAGAAAATCAATGATCAGATATAAGAATCCCCTAAGAGTCAGTTTTTCTCTGATGATCGCTCTTTGAGCAGAGCATATAACTCACAAAGTATCTAATACATTAAGGTTATATATCTATTTAGTAGCAGAGCAAGGATTTAAACCCAAGTAAGTCTCAATTCCAGAAATTCTACAAACACTATACATATTATTTTCCCCAACAATTTAATTAAAAATTTTCCTGTGATATTCCATTTTTAAGAATTAATTTTTCTCAAATATCTATTGCTTATAGCTATAAATACCAATACAGTTACTCAATGATGGGCTAAAGATTAACAAACATGCATAAGTAATTCATTCTTTGGGTTTACCTTGGGAATAATTTAATATTTCCTGTTTCAGAGTCTTGGATGAGATAAGAATGATTCAATGAATATCTTCAAAAGTCTTTATAATATGGGAATAGTTTATCTATATTAAGCAGCACCTCTAAATGTGAGTAACATGTAGAAGACTTGTAATTTTAAAAGATTTGAGAACTACCAGCATTACTTAAATTACTTTTATTATACTGTTTATGAAATCATTGCAAACGTAAAAGTAGGTATAAACTTCTTACGATCATGGTCCCCAAAGGAAAAAAAAATCTAAAATATACAAATTATTATCAAAACTACTGCATCAATATAATATGCTTCCTACTGTGGCTTAGACCATTTATTTACTCAGAGCATGTCACATCACTAATACTACTTATAGTACTATGTCCCATAAGAAAAGTTGATTGACCCACACTCTTCTCTATTTAGGTTACTATGGAGTTTTCCCTTGTACCCGATGGCTTATTGATATTTAGTCTTTACTTGAGTATACATCATTCATGTTTGCAATCTGTCCCCATTTCTTTCTTCATTAGCCCAAGACAAATGCATGACTGCACATGGATAGGAGGTGATCACCTAGCTGAGCCCAAAGTTGTTTATCTTACATCGCTTAAAGTAACCATTGAAATAAACACATAGAATTTAAAAATCATTGATGAATTTACTTCTGTGGACTCATAGAAACACTGAATTTACACATAAGTATAAAGTGAATGAAGTCATGAAACGAATAAAGAAAAACTTGCTAATAATACAGCTGGTCTTATTCCTAGATAATTTGGCTACTGGTACATGAATAATCATGATTTGAGGTCAATCAAAGACTGCTCTCAAAATAAATATTAAAAAAGAAGCACTGCTCTCACTGGCATGGTAGCGTATGAAATTCTCAAGGATTTAGTTACAACTAGAAACATAGCTGAAGAGTCACTGAATCATTGCAAAGTTCTCAAAGTTGCCGTCCAGGAGAATGAGACCCCACTTTGCAGGTTATTTCTATTCTTGCAGGGCAGAGAATACTCCCTGAAAGGCCATACTCTTAGCGCATATCTTCTCTCACCATCTCAATGTTTAAGGAGAAATTTAAAAACAGATTTTGTTCACACACTCACACACTCACACACACACACACACACACACGCACACACACACACACGCACACACGATGTGGGCTTTACAGACAAAAACACTATCACCTATTTATTTTGAAAGGGGATCTATATTACACATTGAAGTATAATGTGGAGATTAATTTCACCCATATGAATTACTAGGACTGATGAATTGGTTAGTTAAGTTTGGATGCATCACCTTAGATAAATCATGGTAAGACAGCAATTGTAGAGAAAATTACTGTGCTGTGACAAGTTCATCCTTCTTTATTTCTTTTTCTTTCTTTTTTTTTTTAATTTGGGAAGGGGGGATGGGAACAGTGCTGGGGAATTGGGGGAAGGGGAACAGACAAGTTGCTGTCATTTTGTTCTTCAGTCTAGTTGTGGAGGATGTTGCTTCACTGGCCCAAGTTGGCACCATCATTGCGCTCCTCCTGGGCGAGGCAGATCAGTCGCCTGCTTCTGGACGGCCGCTCACGGCAGCTGCTGGCCGCTCACGCTGGCTGCTGGCTACACACGGTAGCCCATGGCAACCCACTGCCACAGGGGCTGCAGACTACACTGTCACCGGTGACTCTTGGCAGCCCAGCTCCAAGTTGAGCTGTTGTTCAGCATCTTAGCTGTGGAGGGCAGTGTCACTGGCCCTCATATGTGGGATCCGAACCGGAGCCCTCTGGCATCCCAAGCCAGTTCTTAACCATCGCGCCACTTGGCCGGCTCCCATCCTTCTTTATTTCTTGTCTCAGTAAATAGAACTATGTTATATGCACTTTCCCAAGCCAGTAAGTCATCCTTTTCTTCTCTTTATTCTTCTCCCTACCACTCACAACATATCATCTCTTTTGAGCGTACTGTTTAAATAACTCTCAAGGTCACACACTTTTCTTAACATCCCAGTCCTAAAATCCAGGTCCACCTGGATTCCTTGTCATAAATTCCCAATGGTATCTCAATCACCAACTTGCCACACACAATACATTCTCCAAATCACAACCAAAAAATTGGTAAATTCATCTGAGGACGTGTTCCTGTCCCCAGAGCTTTCTTGAACTCATTTCTCATAGGTTAAAAAGTTAATAAAGCTTGCACAGCACTCTATAAACTGTTACCTATATACATCTTTAGTGTCCTTTCTTGCTACCTCCATCCCCTACTCTAATTATTCTTGCAGATACATTGTCTCACATCGAAAACTTTACACTAATTTTTCTTCTGCCTGAGAAACCCTTCCTAGCCTCTGCTTCTCCTCTACTTGCATTTCTAAACTTTATCTAATACTAGAGTGATACGGTTGCGCAGTATGACATCAAGCTCTAAGTGAGACTGATCTGGAGTGAAATCTTACTTGTCACTAATTCCACAGTCTAGAGCGTCTATTTACCTTCCATATGTCTCCATTAATATATCTTCATTAATATAGGTAATTATAGTACCTACTCCAAAGAGCTGTTTTATGGATTAATTGCACTTGACATGGAGCTGGACTCATACTGAGAAAATGGCAATTGTTAGCTAATCAAGGCAACAAAATTTCAGGCATTTCCTACTCATCCTTTAGTACTTAGGTGTCACTTTGTAAAGCCATTACTGGTGTAGTCCTCCAATTCCAGGTATGGCTTTATTCCCTGTCCTAAAACCTCTTTTAATGGCCTATATTTTGCCTATCATAACATTTATTATACCATATTTTAATAACTAGTTTAATGGCATGTCTCTTCCAACAAACAGCACATCAGTCTGGTTTCTTGACTAAAAGGTAGCTTTTATAGCATTCCTTCAAAAAGTATTTTTCTACTTGATTAAGGTCAAGTAGCATTCACTCCAAACTTCATCTCCTTCTTACCAATAACCTGCACAGAGCTTATTCAGCTTTGACTTGTTTCATTTCATAGATAGATTATCTCCTCACTTAAGCCTCAGGCTCTCATAGTTGTGAGTTCATTAAAAAATATGCAATAGCATAAGGTTAGTAAATCCAGTTCTAATATTTAAAAAATAACCCAAATATAAGAAGTGAAGTGATACTAATTGTGCATCAATCCTATAAGCTTCACTTAAAATAGAAATGTTTTATTAAAAGCAACAAGATTTTTAAATTAGTTTATTTACTTTTTTCTCTGTGAGGACCTGAGAAACATTTTCTATCTATGTGACTCCTAAACATTAATGGGTACCCTAATTATTATGATTATTTTCATTTATGTCTTAGCTTTTTATCTAAATGGTATCTAAAAGTGTGTCTTATTTTTCTTTGATTCCCCACAAACTTAGAACAATACGTGATGCACTCTAACAGATAACCAATAAATATGGAATCACTGGTGCCTATTTTCATTTTTCACAGACTTCTTATATTTTCATTTTTATAAAATATATAATTATTCCAACATTGTGTCAATTGAAACTGATAGAGCGACTATCACTTTTCATTGGGTTCAGAAGAGTAACGAAACGTGAGGATAAGGACGAACTTGTTTTGGGGTTCTTTTTCCACCTATCTCCTCTTCAGGGTTGGTACATCTCCTCTCTAAGCACACAATGGCATTTTAAGTCGGGATTTCCCACAGGAAGCATTATGCCTTCAAGAGAGGAAAGAAAAAAATCATCATGGCATGCCAAGCAGGATGTCACTTACACTCGATTGGCCACACCGTCAAGGTTCATTTCCATTAAGCTTTGTGTCAGTTCAGAAACTTTACACATGAGGTTGTGTGTAGCAGCTACCACTGCTGACTGCCCTGGGGCTAGCCCAGAGTCCCAATCTTGTCATTGGTTTTCCAGAATGCCTCTGTGAGAATTACCTGCATATGCTGGCCAGTCTCACCATTTGAGACAGAAATGCGGTTTGGTTGTATTTTTATAAATTACTCTCTGACTAAATGCTTACCATCTTTGAAATATTTAAATAGGAAAAATATAAAAATAAGAAGAGAGTGAAAATAGTCATAGATAATGATAGAAAGGGGGATAGATGGATATAGATGGAATGGATAGATGACTTCTGACATTAATAATAGAAAACAAATGCGAAAAGGGTATTGCTTTCAATGTCTGCCTCATTTTTCTAAAATGTGTCATGAAATGTGCATAAGGGAGACATTCAGACTCTGTTTTTTAGTAGTGACTGTATCCAACTATCTGCATCAACCTAAAATAATAGAGGAAAAAAGAAACAAACCTTTAACCCAGATTAACACTAGATGGAGATGGGGGCAAATGAGGATATAGAGATAGGATGAGGGAGTAGGGCTACGTCCTTTTATTTTTTTGTTGGTGGAAACCCAAGAAGCCATACTGATTAAGAGTATAAGAAATCTACTTATTATTTATTTATAATATTTCTATTTTAAATGTTTAATGATCTTTTCCAAAGTGCTCTGAGAAATCCTCTAAGTGAACTCCTCTAAGTCATTAAATAATATTGTATAAAACAGGATACTTTAATTTCAGTATTTTATTTTCCACTCTTAGTCTCATATCCATTTGCTTTCAGCCACTTCATGCTTTAAAGACCAGTCTTGAAATACTCTGCCACTTACATGATTTTATATGAGAGTATTCAAAAGTTCCCCTCACAAAAACTATCTCATACATTGCACAATGACTAAATTTACACTATTCATAATTGACTCATTATCAAAAAGACTGCCACCAATAAGTTTTATGGTATTATGAATTGTAAACTTTATAAAGGGCAATGCATGAATTTAATATTGGTCATCATGTTGTGAATTTGTGATGACATAACACAGACAGGTTTTGATAGAGACTTAGAATAAGGAGGTAATACATATATTATCATAGTTTAACTAATTTTCATTTTCCTTCTTCTACTCTCTGTGATTTTATGTAGGTTGTGTTGGTAGAGTTAACAACAATTTTGTCCAAAGTTTGCAAAATATCAAGATTTATGACATCAAAGAAAAATATGTCATCCAAAGCTAAACACAGCAACTGTTGAGGCTTTGGACACCTCTTTAGGGGAAAGGAACGTGAATTTATTTATGTGCATAAAAGTTTAGAGAACTATTTGCATTACAATATGTAAGAGCACTTTACTGTGTGTTACTATGTAAATGGGATGAAAAACCAAATGAGTATATTGAACTGGATGATGGTTGTTTGAGGGTGCACAGAATACAAACAACCTTCTTTTGGAAAGCCCAAAACAGGTGAAGTTCATGCCACACTTTTCATCATAAAAGCTCAAGGGAGGCAAGACCCTCTCCCCAACTCCCAGACAACTAATAGAGGGGCCTGACTAGGCCCAGCCAACTGAATGTTCCTACCAAGTCTTTGCATCTTGTAATAGTAACGCAAAGGCACTGGGATTGTCAGAAATTACTGGTAGAGGCATCAGCAGAGGCAATAGTCCTGTAGGGTGTCAGTGAGTACAAGGTGGCGTAATCTTGGTTTTGCCGTCCTTTACCTTAGTTCCTGCTAGTTGTCTATGACATGTTCTCTAACTGTCCTGTCAATCCTGAGAGTTATTTGATGTTGATCTGATAAATTACATTTCTGCTTAAGTTAGTTGGAACTAGTATTTGTTTACAATTAGATGGTTAACAAATACACAGTTTACTCTCTTTTATTCTCTATAGATTTGTTTAACATTCCTTTAGGACGAATTTTATGAGCAGTACTTACTTTCCAGGAAATTTTTCAGGAGTGGATCAGTTGCTTTTCCTGTGTTGCACTTTTGACTTTTTTTTTTTCTATTACTTTCTTGAAGCAAGCAATGAGATTATTTTCTGTAACTCCAGGAATATGTCCTATCATACCTTACAAAAGGTGAAAGCCAGTCCTTAGGGTAGTGATTTATGTGATAGCCTACTGATATGATTTCAGTGGCACCCAAGCCTGTCTTCAATGCCAACATTATGCATCCAGTTCTATGAATCAGGTTATCATGTTTTTAAAAGAATATTCATAAATCTTTATAAGAATAGATACATCTGCATGAATACTTAAAGTTCATCTTGTCCTGATTTAGTTATCTTGAAAAAAGGAATCATCTAAGAAATCAATATAGAACTTAAATGAAAAATAAAGTGAGATTTTGATCATAAAAATATTCAAAAATTCAGTGGTATTTTTCATAAGTCAATGCATTTTCATGGAAGGATACAAGAGGGATAGATTTATCTAAGCTTTGCTCAATGTTGAGGAAAGTCACTAGAGGGAGTATTGAGCATCTACTAATGTGTGAAAGCACTTGAGAAAAGTTAGAATAAATGGGATGCTTGGTAAAATGAACAAGTCAGCTTCTCACTTTGTGCAGATGACATGATTCTTTATATCGAAAACCTTAAAGACTCCACCAAAAAACAATAAACAAATACAATAAAGTTGCAGAATACAAAATCAATGTACAAAAAAAATCCATTGCATTTTTACAAACTTAACAATGAAATTCCAGAAAAAGAAATTAAAAAAAAAAATTCCTTTTGCAATTTTAACACAAAGAATAAAATACTTAGAAATAAACTTAACAAAGGATGTAAAGGACTTACACACTAAAACTATAAGACATTATTAAAAGGAATTGAAGAAGACACCAATAAATGGAAAGATATTCTGTGTTCATGGATTGGAAGAATCAACATAGTTAAAATGGCCATATTACCCAAAGCAATATAGAGATTTAATGCAATCCCCATCAAAATTCCAATAGCATTTTTTAAAGAAATAGAACAAAAAAATCCTCAAAGTTATATGATCACAAAAGACCCTGAATAGCCAAAGCAATCCTGAGAAAAAAAGAACAAGGCCAGAGGTATCACACTCCCCGACTTCAAATTATACTACAAAGCAACAATAATCAAAACAGCATGGTATTGGCAGAAAAACAGACATACACACCCATGGAACACAGTCAAGATCCCAGAAATAAACTCACATATATATGGGCAAATAATTTTCAACAAAGGAGCCAAAATCATACAATAGAGAAAAGAAAGCCTCTTCAATAAATGGTGCTGGGAAAATTGAAAAGCCATTTGCAAAAAAATGAAACTAGATTGCTATTTGTCACCATACACAAAAATCAACTCAAAATTGATCAAAGACCTATATGTAAGACCTGAAACAATAAAATGCATAGAAGAAAGCATAGGTACTAAGCTTATGGGCCTTGATCTTAGAGAGGATTTTATGAATTTGACCTCAAAGGCAAGGGAAGTAAAAGCTAAACCAAATAAATGGGACTATATTAAACTAAAAAGCTTCTGCACAGCAAAAGAAACTATCGACAAAACAAAGAGGCAACCAGTTGAAAAGGAGAAGTATTTGCAGACAATACCTCCAATAAGGGGCTAATATCCAAACTATATAAAGTACTCATAAAACTCACCAACAAAAAACCCAAAATATTCCATTAAAAAATAGGCAGAAGACCTTAACAGATACTTCTCCCAAGAAGATATACAAATGGCCAACAGATTTATAAAAAGATGCTCAACTTTACTATCTATTAAGGAAATGCAAATCAAAACCACAACGTGATACCACCTCACACCTTTTAGAATGGCTATCATCAGCAAGACAAGTAATAACAAGTGTTAGAGAGGTTGTAGGGAAGTAAGGACCCTCATACAATGCTAGTGGGAATGTAAGTTGGTACAGCCACCATGGAAACCATACGGAGTTTCCTCAAAACATTAGGAATATAATTACAATACAACCCAGCAATCCCTCTTCTAGTATCTACCCAAAAAATTTGAACACATTTATCCACAATTATATATGTGCCTCTATGTCCACTGCAGCATTATTCATGGTGACCAAGACATGAAAACAACTGAAGTGCCCTTCGATAGATGATTGGATAGAGAAGATGTGGTACATATATGCAATGGGATATTACTCAGCCATAAGATAAAATACTTCCATTTGCGACAACATGGATGGATCTTGAGATTCTCCTGTTAAGTGAAATAAGTCATATAGAAAAAGTTGAGAACCATATAATTTCACTCATATGTGGAATATAAAACTGAAAGCAACAAATGAATAAGAAATAAAAACTCATAGACACAGACAATGGTTTAGTAGTTATCAGAGGGAAAGGCGGGAGAGGGGAGATAGAAGAGGATAATATACAGATAATGTATTATAAAATTGTATACTTGAAACCTATATAATTTTATTAACCAATGACAACCCAATAAATTCAAGAGGGATGTAAGGCACTATGTACAATATCTTGTAAAGAATGCCTTGTATGTGTGATAAAATAAGGTTAATATTTCTAGACTTCCACACACTGGCCAATTTTTTTGAGGAGTCTTTTCAGAAGAATGCGTAACTCTACCTGCAGGAATTCTCTTTGGCTATGTTCTTAAGCTATGAGGCATGGTGGTTAACATAACTTTTATATTATTGAGGTCATGATCGGGGAATTACTATTATATTCTGATGGTCATATCTATTAAATAGAACTACATGGAAAAAAATTGAATTCCTTCTTATCATAAAATGCATCATCTATCTTCCCCTAAGACAATAGGCAGCATTTATTATTTTTTCCCCTTGATCCATGAATGCTACATACAGAGGATGATGGAATTGGTGTACTTGGTTTCAATTTGTCCAGGGGTATGAGTCCATTTAAAAAATTATTAGCATGAGTATGAATCCTGTGTGCACTAAGATACTGAAAGTACAACCCTCCCCGACAACACACACACACACAGAGTAGCATAAACAATGAGGTTGTTTGAGATATATCAAATAATAGCTTCTCTATTGTATACACTTGCCCCAGAAACCCAAGGAGCTGCAGCTGCACTAGGTAGGAAAGATAGTTTCTAACAGAGGTTATAAAATTGATGAAAATTTCCATCTACAAGCTATTTTTCTCAAATACATTGACTGGTTTACTCCATTCAAAACACACTGTTTATATTAGGATTTTGAAGTGCGATCATTTGAGTTTTGCTTAAAAAAATAAAACACAAAATACAACGTATTATCATTATTTTCTTGTTTTCAATGAAAACAACTAACTCTAGAATATGCTTCCCCAGGAGGAAAAAAAACCTATGTGTGATTGTGTATAATTGAAAAAGCAAAAATAAAGAAAACAAACAAAACATTAGTTCACTTCCAGCATATGTTGACATTAACAAAACTATTTTTGTTATATTATTGAAATATTTAGTAGTCTGATGAAAAAAGTCTTTGTATTTTAATGGCACGAACATTTTTATGAAACAATTTTATCTGCCCAATTCTCTAACATCTTATTTTCTAGCTGAAATGGAATCCACAAGGTGTTCTAGCTCCATGAACATATTGCTAGCATTGCACATTTGTGCTTCTGTGAATATGATGCTAAGACCAGTGCCCTTCATCAGTGGACAACTTATTTTGTCTCACCCCTTTTCTATTGTCACCATCTCAGACCACTTAGGCTGCCCTAAAATCCTTTAAACGGTTTCTCATCACCTGGTCTATTACATTCAAAGTTCCTATCATAATCTATAATTCTGATGCTCATTTTTTTCTTGCTTATTGGTTTTCATCCTCACAGGAATATAAACTTCTTGAGAAAAGAGTCATCTCTGTTTTGTTTAATGCTGTAATGCCAGTATTTAGCACATAATTAGTGCTCAAAAAATATTTGTAAGGATTAGTACTGCTAGCCTCTGTTTTCCCCAGCCCTACATAGGCGGAGGCATTGAACTACTTTTTCTGCAGGCTCAAATCCAACCAGTTCCCGAGTCAATCCAGGATATACACTGCTAAAGTTTTTCATAGCACTGGTTAGTCTGAAATTAGTCTTCGTGTCATAAGTTCTATTATATATCCAAGGAGTGTGTGGTTAGTGAGTTTCCACAGATTCTCAGTTTTCTTCCCTCTCCTTGTTCCTATCCCCCTCTGGTAGTCTGTATGTCCTCAGCCTTATGGCATCTCAATTCCATGCCACAGCTCACTTTCTGGGGGCTTAAAAATATGGCTAGCCTTTGGAATCCCCTGAGTTTGGAGTCTGGTTCTTACTTCATTCAGAAAGAGAATCATGAAAATTAAATTTGTCTGTCATCCTGAGGTTCCATGTAGAAGGAAATAAAGTTAAGGACTTTACAGTTTCATGTAAGAAATACTTTCTAGACAACAAGATGAATTAAATACTGAAACAGATTATTAGCCAAAAAAAAAAAACACAAAAAAAAACTACGTATCTTTGTTAATCATTAAGTATCAAATTTACATTCTATTTTGAACAATATTATCTTGTTAGAGATGAAATCAAGTCATCCTGTTACCCTTTACATGACTCTGTCTATTGTGTCCCTATGTTATTTAGACTTAGTCCTTCAAGAATAATGATGACAAGTATTCATTTAACATTTGGACACTTATATGCTAGGCTCACAAGAGAAAATGTGGGTTTTCATTTCAAAAAAATCATGGAAGTTTTTCAAATACTGGTGAGAAGTCTTTTCCCCTCACTCATACACTTCCCAGTGAAAAGTCCCATAAGATATTTTTTTTTATAAGACACTTATATTTCTTGGTAACAGAAGCCTTCTTTATCCATTATCTTACTACTTATATCGCAAGATTCATTACTTCCCACACTCAGAAGCTCTGCTCCTAATTGTGTAAGTACTAATTAGATGATTCTGAGCACTATTAGTGACACTTGGAATTCATATCTTTCCCATCTGCCACCCCTTCTTGGTTTTGTGGTAGGAGGAAGTGTCCAGGAAAAGCAAAGAGGCAGCCTATTTGTAGCCACTCCCTGCTTCCACAATAAGTCAGGTCTTAATAATCATGGCCCTTTCCCATTGAGCCTCAGAAACCTCTTGAGTATAGCCATTAAGGTAGTTGTTCCAAATCAATTGACACTCTAATATGAGAGGAAAACTGCTAATTTATCCATGAAATTGTCTATATTGTTGTTCCAATAAGACTTCAGTGGCAGAGGTCCCCCCTGAAGAATGAGGGGTCCCAGCCTTACACCAGGCTCCCCAGCCCAGGGGTCCTGTGTTGGGAAGAGGAGTCCCCACAACATCTGGCAGTGAAAATCAGCAAGGATTCTGTCTGTCCATCCCAGTGAGACAGAAAGTGGCCGGAAACCCAATTGTCCTCACAAAGAGCCCACATATAGACTCATTTATTCACAGGCACTCACCCTGGGCTCTCTGGCAGAGCGACAATGACTCGAGAGGTGCCAGAAACATACAGGGAAATACTGAGTGGCTTCAAGGTGAGGGCTACAGAGACAGCCACCATTATCCTAGAGTGGAGCCTGCCTCAGGTGTAACCTACAGGAGGGCACCATGTTTCCTGTGTTGAACCTACCTCCACAGGGCCATATCTGATATAGCATTGGTTTAGTAAAATCCACATGTGTATGCAGCACCTTGGTGACTCCCTTGGACCCCACTGAGCTAGCACTGCATCGCCTAGGGCACCCTCAGTTCCTGAGGGGCCAGACCTGCCCTACAAGCTGTGGAAGTCTTGTACAGCAGCAGATGGTCTGTGGTGTCCTGGGAAACTTTTGTTGGCATGCGTTCAGCCCTAGCTTACACTGTAGCCCTTCTTGGGCAGCTCTCAGGGATCTGCAGGCCAAGGCGAGTAGTGGCTGGCTGTAGTACTCTTAGTGTTTTGTGGAGTCGTCACAGGTTTGGCACTGGTGCAGGAGCTGAATCTGAGTTCACTTTGTAAAAACCACTGGCCACACCTCATGACTCTCTGGGACCCTGCCCCACCTAACTCAAGTGGCATTACTGGGCACACAGTCAACACCAGGTCAACCAGCCCAGCCTGTACACCTAAGGAGGTTCTTTTAGCCGCTGAGCCTTCTGGGCAATCAGTAGGTGGCAACAGGCATAGGGGAGCTCTGGGCTTTTTGCTAAGCTACCCGAGGCCTGATATGGTGGCAGCTGAACTTGGTTCACAGCAAGGCCACCCCAACATGCCTCCAGGTCCAAAACAGGAAGTGACTAATTGCATACAGCTATGTAGCTCCTACCATGTATCTCTGTGCCGGTCACTGAAAAGGATAAAATTGACCTGCTCAGAAGCACCTCCCAAGGGGAAAAAGACACAACACACCCAGAGAACAGCCTCAAACCACAGCAGGGCACTACCCAATTAGCCCAACAAGCAGCACACCCAAAGGGTGGTATCAACAGGCACAAGAGCTAACTTGGGCAAATCCCCTTCCGAGGGGTGAGGTCCAATGCAGCAACTCATATGCTATGGGAATAGCCAATCTTCACAGCCTAGTCAGCCTGAAAGTCAGTGCCACCCACTGATGTGCCAAAAGCAAATCAGGTTCAATTACAACAAGATATTACACACAACACACAAAAGGAATACTCCTGGAACACATGCACAAGAGATCAGAGAGACTGTGCCATTGTGCCCCACAGGACACCTACTACATAAGGCCACCTAGCGAAGACTGAGAGACATAGAAGTTCTACCTAATACATAGAAGCAAACACAGAGAGGCAACCAATATAAGGGAACAAAGAAACATGTCCCAAATAAAAGAGTAAGAGAAAACTCCAGAAAAAGAACGAAATGAAATGGAGGCAACCAACCTAGCACAGACAGAGTTTAAAACACCGCTTAAAAGAATGCTTCAGGAACATAGTAAGAACTTCAACAAAGTGATAATAAGCATAAAGAAGGATCCAGAAACCACAAAAAAGTAAGAAATAAAGAATATAATAACTGAAATGAATAATACATTAAAAGGAATTAACAGCAGATTAAATGAAGCAGAGGATCGAATAAATGATTTAGAAGACAAGGTAACAGAAAACACCCAATCAGAAAAACAAAAAGAAAAAAGAATTTAAAATAAAAGATCATTTAAGGGACATCTGGGACAACATCAAGCATAACAACATTCACATCATAGGAGTATGAGAAGGATGAGTGAAGGAGCAAGTGATCGAGAACCTATTTGAAGAAATAATGACTGAAAACTTCCCTGACATCATAAAGGAAACAGACACACAAAGCCCAGGAAGTGCAGACAGTCCCAGATAAGATAAACCCAAACAGGCCCACACCTAGAGACAATATAATTAAAATGATAAAGGTTAAAGACAAAGAGAGAATCCTAAAAGCAGCAAGGGAAAGGCAACTAGTTACTTACAAGGGAGCTCCCATAAGATTGTCAGCTGATTTCTCAACAGAAACTTTGCAGGCAATAAGGCAGTGGAAAGAAAAAGTCAAAGTGATAAAAAGCCAGGGTCTACAACAGACTATGCTACACAGCAAAGCTATCAAAACTGAGGAAGAGATAAATAACTTCCCAGACAAGAAAAGCCTAAAGGAATTCATTACCACCAAGCCAATATGATAAGAAATGTTAAAGGGACTAATTCAAGAAGGGGGAAAACAAATAAACAAACAAAAGAAGATCAGTAATATGAATACTAAAATGGCAATAACTATATGCCTATAAATAATCAGTTTAAAGATAAATGGATTAAATGTTCCAATCAAAAGAGAGGGGGTACCTGAATGGATAAGAAAACAAGACTCATACACATGCTGTCTATAAGAGACCATCTCAGATTCAAAGACACACATAGACTGGATGCAAAAGGATTAAAAAAAGATATTTCCTGCAAGTAGAATTTTTAAAAAGCTGCGAGAACAATAGAAATCAGACAAAATAGACTTTAAAATAAAGACTGTAATAAGAAACAAAGAAGAATACTACATAATGATAAATGATCAATCCAACAAGAGGACATAACCCTAGTAAATATCTATGTACTCAATATATGAGCTCCTAAAAATATAAAACAAATATTGATGGACATAAAGGCAGAGATCAACAGTAACACAATCATAGTAGGGGACTTTAGCACAACATTGACACCAATGGACAGATCTTGTAGACATAAAATTAACATGTAAACAATGGCCTTAAATGACACATTAGACTAGATGGATTTAATTGATATTTTTAGAACATTTCATCCCAAAGCAATAAAATATACATTCTTTTCAAGTGCACATGGAACATTTTTCAAGATAGACCACATGTGAGGCCCCAAAACAATTCTCAATAAATTTAAGAAGATTGAAATCATATCAAGCATGTTCTCTGACCACAATGGTATGAAACTAGCAATTACAAAACATACACACACACACACACACACACACACACACACACACACACACACAGGCACACACACACAAAACCAAACAAACAAAAAACCTGAAAAGCACACAAACACATGGAGGTAAATAACATACTACTAAATTATGAATGGGTTGGGCTGGCCTAGTGGCTCAGGTGGTAGGAGTGCAAGCTCTGAACAACAAGGCTGCTGGTTTGATTCCCATATGTGCCAGTGGTACTGTGCCCTCTACAGCTAAGATGGTGAACAACAGCTCGACCTGGAGCTGGGCTTCTGTGAGTCACCGGCGATGGCATAGGCTGCAGTGGGGCTGCACTGGGCTGCCATGAGCTACTGTGAGTGGCCAGCAGCCAGCGTGAGCTGTCGTGAGCTGCTGTGAGTGGCCGTCCAATGGCCAGCAACTGATTGCCTCAGCCTGGAAGAGCACAGTGATCATAATATCAACATGGGCCAGTGAAGTGGTGTCCTCCACAACTAGACTGAAGAACAAAAAGGACAACAACTTGGCTATTCTCTTCCCCAGTTTCCCAACACTGTTCTCCTCCCCCAATTCCCCAAGAAAATATTAAAAAGCAAACAAACAAACAAACAAAACAATGAATGGATTAACAATGAGATCAAAAGAAGAAATCAAAAGATACAAAAAAAAGAGACAAACAAAAATGAAAACACAATGACCCCAAATCTATGGGACACAGCAAAAGTAGTCCTAAGAGGAAAATTTATAGCAATGCAGGCTTATCTCAAGAAACAAGAAAAATCTTAAATAAACAATCTAACTTTACCCTTAAGGAAACTGGAAAAAGCAGCAAAAAAAGCAAAAAGTGAGTAGTTGAAGGAAATAATAAAGACTATAGCATAAATAAACAAAATAGAAGCCAAAAACACAAAAACCACAAAAGATCAATGAAATGAAGAGCTTTGAAAAGATAAACCTTTATCCAGACTCAGCAAATAAATACAATCAGAAATGAAAGAGGAGAAATGACAACTGACACCACAGAAATACAAAAAAAAAAAAAAAGAAAGAAAAGAAAAGAAAAAATTCTACAAGCAATTATACTCTAAGAAACTGGACAATCTGGAAAAAATCAATAAATTCCTAGAACCATACAATCTTTCAAGGTTGAATCAGCAAGAAATAAAATTTGTGGTGACTGATTACTACTAATGAAATTAAATCAGTAATCAACAAGAGCCCAACAAATAAAAACTCTCAACCAGATGACTTCACAGGTGAATTTTGCCAAGTATTCAAACAAGAATTAACAACTGTTCTTATCTAACTATTGCAAAAAATTCAAAAGGAGGTGAGGCTCCCAAATTCATTCTATGAGGCAACATTTACCCTGATTCCAAAACTACACAAAGACATTACACAAAAAGAAAATTATACATCAATATCCCTGATGAACATAGATGCAAAAACATCAACAAATTATTAGCAAACCAAATTCAGCAATACATTTTAAATATCATACACCATGATCAAGTGGAATCTATTCCTGGTAAATGTTGGTTCAATATTCACTGATCAATTAAGGTGATATACCACATAAACAAAATGAAAACTAAAAATCATATGGTCATATCAAATGATACAAAAAAAGATTTTGACAAAATCCAGCATTCATTTATGATAAAAATTGTCAGCGAAGTTGGAATAGAAGGGACCTATCTCAATATAATAAAGGCCATATACATATGACAAACCCACAGCTAACATTATACTCAATGCAGAAAGCTAAAAGCATTCCCCTTAAATCAGGAACAAGACAAGCATGTCCATTTTCACCACTTTATTCTACATAGTACTGGAATTCCAAGTCACAGCTGTCAGATAACAACAATAAATAAAATGCATCCAAACAGGAAAGGAAGAAGTAAAACTGCCATTATTTACAGATGACATGATACTATATGTAGAGAACACCAAACATTCCATCAAAAAACTATTAGAACTGATAAATGAATTTAGTAAAGTAGCAGGATACAAAATTAATATTCATAAAGCAGTTCCATTTTTATACAATAACAAACTATCAAAACGATATATTAAGAAAACAATCCCACTTACAATTGCATCAAAAAATAAAATACCTAAGAATAAATTTAACCAAAGAAATAAAAGACCTATACTCCAAAAATTGTAAGACATTGAAGAGAGAAATTAAAGAAGATACAAATAAATGGAAGCATATACAATGCTCATGGATAGGAAGAATTAATACAGTTAAAATGTCCATACTACCAAAAGCAACCTATAGATTCAATACAATCCCTATCAAAATACCAATGGCATTTTTCACAGAACTACAACAAATAATCTTAAAATTTATATGAAACCATAAAAGACCTCAAATCAGCACAGCAATCTTGAGAATGAACAAAACTGAAGGTATCACGCTACCTTATATGAAACTATGCTATAAGTCTACAGTAATCAAAACACCGTGGTACTGGCTGTTAACGGACACATAGATCAATGGGTCAGAATAGTGAGCCCAGAAATAATGTGGGTTACACCTGTATGGTCATTTAGTCTATGACAAAGGAGGCAAGAATATACAATAGGGTAAAGACAGTCAATTCAATGAATGGTGTTGGGAAAACTGGACAGATACATGCAAAACAATGGAACTAGACTACCTTCTTATATGATATACAAGGATAAACTCAAAATGGATTAAAGACTTAAATGTAATACCTGAAACCATAAAACTCCTAGAAGAAAATATATGCTGTAAACACCCTGACATTGCTCTTGGTAATATTTTTTCTGATGTATCTCCTTGGGCAGTGTAAACAAAAGAAAAAAATAAACAAATGGCACTACATAAAACTAAAAAGGTTTTTTTTATAGCAAAGTAAACTACCAACATAACAAAAAGACAATCTACTGAATGGGAGATGATATTAGTCAATGATACATCCAATAAGGGGTTAATATCCAAAATTTATAAAGAAATCACACAAGTCAACCCCAAAACAGCTAACAATCTAATTTAAAAATGAGCAAAGGAACTGCATAGCCATTTCTCCAAAGAGGACATACAGATGACGATTAGATATATGAAAAGATGATCAATGTCATTAATGATCAAAGAAATACAAATTAAAACCACAATGAGGTATCACCTCACACCTGTCAGAATGGCTATTATCAATAAATCAACAAACAAGTGCTGTCCAAGATGTGGAGAAAAAGGAACCCTCATGCATTGTTGGTGGGATTGCAAATTGGTGCACCCACCATAGTAAACGGTTTGGAGGTTCCTCAAAAAATTAAAAGTAGACCTACTTTATGACCCAGCAATTCCAAAACACTAATTTGAAAAAATATATGTGTCCCTGTGTTCATTGCAGTGTTGTTTACAATAGACAAGATATGGAAGCAACATAAGTGCTCATCAATAGACAATTGGATAAAGAAGTAGTAGTACATATATACAATGGAATATTACTTGGCCATAAAAAAGAATGAAATCTTACCACTTGTGACAACAGGGTAGACCTAGAACATATTATGCTAAGTGAAATAAGTCAAACAGAGAAAGACAAATACATATGATCTCACGTATATGTGTAATCTAAAGAACAAAATAAACAAACAAAACACAAACAGACCTATAAATACAGAGAACAAACTGGTGGTTACTAGATAGGAGGAGGGTTGGGGGGCTGGGTGAGAAAGGTGAAGGGATTAAAAAGTACAAGTTGATAGTTACAGGAGAGTCACAGGGATGTAAGGTACAGTATGGGGAATATAGTCAATAACAGTGTAAAACCTACAGTGTCAAATGCATAGTAGCCTTATTGGGGGAGATCACTTTATAAATTATATAAATGTCTAACAACTCTGCTGTACACCTGAAACTAATGTAAAACAATATGGAATGCCAACTATAATTTTAAAAAAATACTCACAGGGATATGTAGTGCAGCATGGTGAATATAGCCAATAATACTCTAATAACTACATACAATGTTGGGTGAGTAGTAGACTTGTTGGGGTTATCACTTTGTGAGTTATGTAAATGTCGTATCACTATGTTGTTCTGTATTCCTGAAACTAATAAAAAAAACTGGTAAAAACTAAATAAATACAATTAAGCCAAGGGTAAACTGGCATGTTCCCACTCCTTATAAATGCCTATTAAAATAATTCTATTTTCCGGTGAAAGCAGAGCAGAACTCACATGTGGAGGATACACTTTATTACTCTATAGATTTTCTGTCAGAAAGTAAATAAACAGAAAAAAATCTACTGGAATGGAACATATTCTCAATAACCCACTAGAGACTATTTATTCTGTAAAACAAAATCAGGCTAATACAAGGAGCAAACAGGCTAAAATTAGTAGAAAAAATACTATAAGGAAATATTTTAATTGTCAACTTAAAAATTGACAGTGATTTGGCTATTTGATTCACCTGGGATTTGTTTTATAGTGAGAAGTACGATATGAGGAAAGAGCATAATTTGGCTCTTGTGTTACATGTGGAGATGTGTTGCCCATACCTCACTTTGGGGAAGGCTATGTTGCCCCAGCTGCTGGGTCAAATATGCTTCATCTGTCAGCTAGCTCTTCCAGGGTTTCCTCAGCTACAGAATGATGCTGTGTCCAAGGATACAGTCTTCTTTATTGTGTGTGTGGGGGGGTGGGGCGGGCGGTGCCGGCGGTGAGTGACCTACAGAGTGTCATATGGAGTCTGGACATTTTCTACAACCATGAGCCAACTTTATCAGCCTTTCACTGGGAATGTTCCAAACCTTCCCATGGGGTTGGCACAGGCTTTGTTGGGCTCACCTGGCAATTCAGCTTCTTATTTTGCCCAATCCTGTTATCTAATCCCACTCTTTTTTCCCCCACAGATGCTATTTTTCCCCACAGATACTTCTATCTAATCATTTTCCTGCATAAAACTTCTTCTCAGTATCTGCTTCCAGAAAACGACAGTATAATATTTGGTATGAGGAATGCTCAAAAAAGAAAGTGATAAGAGTATGATGTGGTTTTGCAGCTAAATCACTCACTACCCATATGTCAATAAAGACACCATCACTGATAGTAGGTAGAACACAGAAAGTCCCTAGCTCAAGGTGGTGGTCCCATTGTTGACATTCATTGATGGTAAATTGGGATGATATGCCAATTGAGGGAAATCCTTGAACTACCATGGTGTATCAGATGTTTAAAATCTGCTACTATTGCTAAGCACCATTGCTAAGCACCATTGACACCCTAGAGAAAGACAGTGAAAAGTTATGAACTTCAAAAACTAATTGAAAAACAATTAGCCATTGGACCTGGACAAAAACCAGGACTTAATATGTTGGATTAGCTCCTTAGGAAGCTTAAAGCCCAACTTAGTCAACTCTATTATGTCAAAGTCCTGGCCCTGGTTGTAAAATAAATAGCATTTTGATATGTTGTATAAACACATCCAGGTATATGCCCCTGAAAATTCTGTATATTTAGAATACTTTGAACCCTATTGGCCTGCAGAAGATACCTATCCTTTGATATTAAGGGTTAACATCCCCCCTTTCTTAAGGAAAATGCAGTCACCTGTTGCTAGAGTATCACAAACTGTACCAACTCATAGCCTCAATGGCAGCCTCTGTGCCAGACACCTTTTCTATACAGTAATTAATATAGCCTCAGTTTCCAGGCTAATGATTTGGTAAATTAATACTTCCACTCAGAAAGAAGAATTTCATATATTTTTATTCACATAGAAGGGTCAATAATATACATTTGCCATTTCCTGCAAGAGCTACATTAACTACATATAGTTCTCTATCATGATATACAGAGATGAGGTGTGTCTTTATACTTCCCATAAAAAATCATATTGATTCATCACATTGATTATATGCTCAATGAGTTGGGTGAACAAGAAGTTGCTAGCATTTAGAGAGACAAGTGTGCTTCAGAAAACAGAGCTAAACCCTATGAACATTCAGGGGCTTATCATATCTGTAAAAGTTTTAGGAATTCATTAGTAACAGTCCTTCCAAAATAAAAGGCAAATGATTGCATTGTTCACCTCCTACTATGATGAAGGAAACACGACACTAGTTAGCCTGCCATCTTTGAGTCGACCTAGGGCAAGAATGGGCACCCCACCAAGTTCATGTTTTAGGGCTAGCAGTACTACCACTTGGGCCGTATGATCCAGCAGATCCTATGATATTAACATCCAGAAGACCCTATGGTATCAGTGGTGGGAAAAGATTTAGAAAACGAATTACAATGCAGGCCCCTGGGATTCTGAAAAAAGGCTTTGATATATGTAGTGGTGATTAAGACACAATTAGAGAAATAGCATGTAGCATGCTCTTGGGCTCTGGTAGAGATGGAGCATTTGACCATGACACATCAACCGAACATCCATCTGAAATAGCACATCTTGAGCTGAGTTCTCTCAGTCCTTTCAAGTCATAAAATTAGGCAGAGCTACCAGCAATTAAATGAAGTGATACACCCAGCTCAAGCACGAACATGTGTTATGAATTGTTTTCTCAAAATTCATATACTGAAGTCATAACCCCCAGTTCCTCAGAATGTGACTATATTTTGTGATAGGGCCTTTAAAGAAGTAATTAAGGTAAAATGAGCTTTTATGTGTGGGCCCTAATCCAACATGATTAGCATACTTATAAGAAAAGGAAAATAGGACGCAGACACACACAGAGGGAAGACCATGGGAAAACACCCAGAAGAAGATGGCCATCTACAAACCAAGCCAAGCCTAGAGGCCCTCAGAAGAAACCAGTCCTGATGACACCTTGATCTTGGATGTCTAGCCTCTATAACTATAAGGAAACAAACTTCTGTTGTTTAAGCCACTCAGTCTGTGGTGTTTCATTACAGCAGCCCTAGCAAACTAATACAGCACGGACAGAGGGCATAAGCAAGCTGCATGAGCAGAGAGTCCAGACCCACACGTTGTCCACTACTGTTGAACAATGGCCCTTCTGTAACTCACACCCATGTCCATATGGAGGATCCTGTACAACAGCTTATAGAGGAGGAAAAAAACCAGGGATTTTTTTTTTTTTTTTTAGAAAGAAGACTTTCACTTCCCTCTTATTTGATATTTCATTATCAATCACGTAATTTTTGTTTTAGGAGCAGTCATGTAAAATGTCTGACTCATATTGAGCTACAGGGGAGCAACAGAATATGGATAAGAGTATGATCTTTTAGGGCTGGCCGAGTGGCGCGTTGGTTAAGAGCTGGCTTGGGATGCCAGAGGGTCCTGGTTCAGATCCCACATATGAGGGCCAGTGACAGTGCCCTCTACAGCTAAGATGCTGAACAACAGCGCAACCTGGAGCTGGGCTTCCAAGAGTCGCCAGCAATAGCATAGGCTGCAGCCCCTGCTGCAGTGGGTTGCCATGGGCTACTGTGTGTAGCCAGCAGCCAGCGTGAGCGGCCAGCAACTTGTTTGTTCCCCTTCCCCCAATTCCCCAGCACTGTTCCCATCCCCCAATTCCCCAATAAAAATCTTTAAAAAAAAAAAAAAGAGTATAGTCTTTTAATCAGATGGACCGAAGACATTCATGTCTTGATCCTGTCACTTTTCACTCTGAGGCTCAATTTCTTCATTTATAGAATTGAGCTAGTAAGAGTAATTATACTCTCAAGCAGTCCTAAGAATTAAATGAGATAGTGTATATAAATAGCTTCCCACAGTACTTGACAGTTAATGATCATAGTATCATTATATTTGTAAATAATGATATTTGCTCTATATATATATGTGTGTATATATATATATATTTATTTATTTATTTATTTATTTATATATGTGTGTGCACACAGACATATACAGAGGGTGCCAAAAAAATGTATACACATTTTAAGAAAGGAAAAAGCTGTATTAAAATTATACTGATGGTAACCACTTTGAACGCCTCTTGTAATTGCAGAAGTCAAATGTGACTTGTATTCTTCTTCTGTTATCAGTACACACTGATTATTACAATTTTAATAGTTTTTTCCTTTCCTAAAATGTGCATATGTTTTTTGGCATCCTCTGTATACACATATAAACAGAAACATACACACACATAGACACACAAACATGTTTCTCCTACTGTAAATTCCAGTAAAGAACTTTGCATTTTATGGCATAACTTTTATCTAGTAAAATAATTAAATTAGACCCAATATTTCAGCCTGTCAAGATCTTTTTTATTATTATTATTAAATTTATTTTGAATCCACATCCTGGCATCTAACAAGTTCATAATTACTCCCAACTTCATGTCAAACCCAAATTTAATAAATGTGTCATCTTGACCCTTGAGAAAATAAATTCATATTTAGTAAGCAGGTCTATGGTCATTTCTTTTCCCACTTATTGCATTTTCTAAATATAAATATTTTTATTTTGTTAGCAAAATGTTACCGTTAATAAGAATCAGAGTTTTGATTCCATAAATGCATTTCTGGATTCATGCTATTTCTCTTGTGTTTTACCTTTTCTCTTCTCAAAACTTTAGAGATCTCTCTATTCCTATAGAACAAGTTCCAATTTTAGATGGAGGAATTTTTCAGTGCACTGTGAACATTGTCTTCAGCCATCAGATAGAACACCGTTTGTTATTTTTCAATCCAACCTTAGGTTTTAGTCTACCTTTTAAATGCCGGGTGGCAAAAACATTCTGTGAAAGGACAGGGGAGTAAATTAACATTTTTTCCTTGTGCTTAAACTACCTAGGGAAATTTCCTAGTAACATATAGTTTTATGACCAAATCATTATAGAAAAATAAATAGTGACATGGGTCAAAAGAATGTCAAGCAGCTTGAAAGCTACCTAAACAGCCCCTTACATCTCAAGGATTTCTGTGCACTTGGTCCCAGTCCTGTCAATCTGTTAAGTTACTGATGCTTCACTCTATGAGGTCAGAGTTATAATTTCTCACACTGTTATGACAAATAGCCCAGAAAAGCCTGTAGCATTTGCACCACAAAACACTTCCCCAAAGAACCGATGATTCACATACAGACAATAGGGAATAAATGGGACCTGCAATGATTAAATATTGAGATATTTTTGAACTACTATCTATAGCACAGCAAAAGTCTGAAAAGTCTTAGGAACCCAAGAAGACAGGCAATAGTCATATTAATAGTACCTGATGTCTTAATGAGCCTATATCTTATGCTGCTTCTGCCTTTTATGAAAAATTTAGGTCACAGTTATATTTGCTAGAAGCAGCAAGGATTTTGTCAATTATAACACAGAAACCAAGGGGAAAATTTTCTGTTACTGTGGATTTTATGATACCATTATGAGGTTTTCCTCCAAAGCTATGTATTCAAGGAGTTTAAAATTTTGCTTTCTTTCATCAGTCCTTTAACCAAAATTGGGAATACCATTAAAAAAATTGTGCTACAGATTTTAAACAATTACTTATTAATCTGATTAAATGGATTCTGTGAATGTATGCCATTCCAATTTATAAATTCATGTATGTTGCTTGATCATTGCCTATTTATTTATCATGATTTTTTAGACATAAGTTGGAGAAATCCAAGTTAAATCAGCTTAGACAAAAAAGGAATTTCTTGGCAGGAAGCTAGAATGGTTCAGAGAATTAAGGGAGGGTATCAACAACTAACTGGTGAGAAAGAATATCTGAGCCTGGCCATAATGACGTAACAGGGATTGGAGTTAACCCCATGCATGAAGCAAATAAGCCATAAAATTATACTTGAGACGATATATATATATATATATATATATATATATATATATATATATATATATATATGTAAAATAACAGTTTTCAAGGCAATGGGTATTGGACAGCTAAAGATAACAATTTCTGCAAGATGGGAAATAAAGAAGGTAAGCCCAGTAGTTGCCCCAGGTAACCACCTTGACAGGGTTTCTAGGCTGCAGTGCAGACAGAGGGAACTGAGGCAGGGCCAGCTCACTCCCTGCATTTAAGAACTGTGTGTCTGGGAAGAATCAAGATACTAGGTTGTGCAGAACAGACTACCAGAGAGGCGCAAGCTGCAGAAAGGGAGAACTCTGGAAAATTGTGGAGCATCCATCTTCCATATTCAGCAAAGTACTGATGGGGTACAGGTGTGTAAGAAAACTATCCAAGGTTGGGGAAGAGTCATCTGAGATGATTAGACTGAACAGTGCCAAGGGCCAGGGATAGTGCTTGTTCCCATCAGCTAAAGTCAAGTTTCTGATGAGTCACGGGGCACTAGGAGAGCACTCAGATACTTGCCTCAGTAAGTGAGGACTATTTAGGCCTAGACTTAAATGCTGTTCTTGTCCCACCAAACAAATCTCAAAAGCAGGATCCCAAAGGATCAGCCCTATTTCCAAGTATCTTAACAAAGTCCCAGACCAAAGTTCAAAAATATGTAAAAAGATACAAGACTATCCATCTCAAATAAGGCAACCTTCACAATGTCTGGCATCCCATCAAAGATTTTCAGGCTTGCAAAGAAGCATGAAAATATGACCCATTAGGAGGGCACAAAATAATCCATCAATCAAAACTGAACTAGAACTGACACAGATATTAAAATTAGTAGGTAAGACTATTAAAATGTTCATAACAAATCACTACAACATCTGTGATGAGTAACACTGGATAGGATTGATGGCAAACTAGACATTGGAGGAGAAAAGATTAGTAAAGTTGAAGATAGCTATATCAATTATCCAAAATGAAACACAGAGAGAAAAAGAAGTTAAAAAACATGAAAAGATTATCAGTGAGCTGTAGGGCAATATCAGAAAATGAAATAAACATGTAACAGGGTTCCTTGAAGGAGGGGGAAGGCAAGAGAAAAAAATAGCTTCCAAAATTTTCCAATTTGATGAAAATTACAAATGCAGAAATTCAAGATATTCAATAAACCTCATGCACAAAAAAAAAATAAGAAGAAATAATTTCCACCTCTTGATTATTGAGAACAATGCTGCTATGAACACGCATGTACATGTACTTATTTGAGTAACAATTTTCATGTACACTCATGTTCATAGCAGCATGTTTGTAACAGCCAAAAGGTGGAAATATCCCAAATGTCTATCAATGGGTAAAAAAATAAACAACAAAAAAAGTGACTATTATTCACCCATAAAAAGGAATAAAATATGATGATACATGGATGAACCTCCAAAATATCATGCTAAGTGGAAGAAGCAAGACACAAAAGGAAAAATATTGTATAATTCTAATCATATATAATACCTAGGATAGGCAAATTCATAGAGACAGAAAGTAGAGTAGAGATTGCCAGAGTCTAGGGGAAGTGGGCAGTGGGGAGTGAGTCTAGTTACTACACAATGAATGAGGGATATTACATTGGAGTGATGGAAACATTTTGGAACTAGATAGAGGTGGTGGTTGCACACTGCGAATGTACTAAATGCCACTGAATTGTTCATTTTTACACGACTAATTTTATATGAATTTCACCTGGATACATTTTTTTAAATTAAGGCAAAATTAACATTTAAAAATAAAAATATACTAAAGCTGCAAGAATATATTACTAGAAAGCTTTCACTACAACACATATTAAAGGAAGTTTTTTAAGCAGAAAGAAAATGTTACCTATTGAAAATATAAATCTGCAAGAAGAAATAAAAAGCACCAGATATGGTAAATATTACATGCAAATACACAAAATATTTTTCTTACTGTAAATTACAGGAAGTACAGAGATAGAGATGGGTCTCAGGGACAACCCCAACCAGGCATTCAAATGTTTCCTAATTTGCATGTCTTCATTCCACTTCTCTCAGTATGTTAACTTCACCTGTCATCATTGATGTCATAATAATTTTCAGAAGCAAGCAATTATCTATTGTATTCTATGTTATGAGTGGCACATAGTAAAAATTAGTTAATAATATCTCATTCATTCAGTAGCATTAGGAAATTAGGTATTCTACAGAAATGCATTTTCTAGATAATTAAAACTTAACATTCATCATTTTAAAATTTGCTATATGTGAAAATCTCTTAGGGATTTACTTTCATTTTTTCCATATTAATTGTTGGGAGTTGGCTGGGATCAGCCAGGGACACTGAGGCTTTAGGTTGGCAAGCTCGGGTCTCCAGGTAGATACAGGCCTGGGGTGAGCGGCCTTGCAGCAGTTTGGTGGGGACCTGTGGGACAGTGCTTCTGCCTTAAACTGCTTCCAGACAACCCAAGTGCAAAGAGTAAAGACCCCAGCTTGCTGATAGGAAAACCTCATGGACTAAGGGACTCAGTTGCTCATGGACTATGGACTTGCAGTTTCAACATACATCAGCGCTCTGGGACTTTTCCACCATGGACCTGCTTCACATATTTGGAGCTTTCTACTGTGGACTTGTAGACAGTTTCTAATTGCCTCAGTTTAACCTTGCCTAGCTATATCATTGGTTTATATTGTGTATAACAAAGATTGTTGCTGAGGAGAAATTGTTTCTCCTCAGCCCATGAGTTTTAGCTTTAGGGGATTGCTCCCTAGAATGAGGAAATCGCTTCCCCTTAAGAATCTTGTATGTCCAATAAACGAGGTCTCAGTTTTGCCATCAGCAGACTGAGTCCCTCCTGTCCCCGCACTTTGCCTCTCTTCTCTTTTATTTTTCGTCTCCCATCCAATCCTCTCAGGGACCCGTTCGGTGAGCTCCTGGCTGACCAGCCAGGGGCGTTCGGTTGAGCGAGCTGGTCTCATTCAATTAATGTTCTAATATCTAAACAATATATGCAATAAAAGTAGTTCAGGATGATCATTATGAATATGTTACTGAAGAACCAAAGGATTATTAAAATTTAAAGAACTATCTGCCTCCACACTAAATGGTCCTGAGTCAGGATAAGTAGCCTAGGAAATTGACCACCCCTTCCACGCAGGATACAGCCTGAGGCATCTCCCTGATTACACAAGTAACAAGTGAATGTGTCCGGTACCTGCAGCTGGAGAAAAATAACAGGAACCAGTCTCATCCAGCTCTGCTAATCCCTGTGACCTGGACTTGACTTTAGCTAATTATGTCAGTATAATGTTATTTACATTGTGGTTACCATATATGACTCCCAGCATGCATTTGACACCAGTGACAATTCCAGAGGAACAAAATAAGGAAGAAAAAGCAGAAAACTGAGCATCCACCCACTGGGAAGAAACTGACCAGCCATGTCAATGGTATGTCACCAATTCTGACCCCTAGGGGCAATAAATACCCCTGGTCAGGACTTCCTTGGTGCAACTCAGTCTCTGAGTTCACCCGCACTCCCCTCAAGTGTGTACTTTCATGTCAATAAACTTCATGTGATTTCCTGCACTTGTCTTGAATTCTTTCTTGTGTGGAGATAAGAACACGGTCACTGGTGCTCTGGGTTGAGTCCTCTCTGGGACTTCCCCGTGAGACCCTGGCAACAGTTTCATATTGAGTTCCTTTAGGTTCTTGATCTATGTTTACTTTATCTTTTGCTCTGAGCTGTGATGTAAGGCTCCCATACAATGGAGATGAGAAAGGTCTCCTTTCATCAGGTTCTTCTATTTAATGGAAGACCTAGTCATGCCCACAGCTGCACAACCTTTCAATCAACATGTACCAAATGCCTCTTTTAAGCAGCTTATTTTTCTAATAAATAGCACCTTGTATGCCCCTGGATATGTTCATACGCTGCTCATTATAAAGGTAAGATGGTTGGAATCTACTTTTCCAAATCAGGCCACTGTAAACAGTAATTAAAATAATTGAGGCATCTGCAGTTCAGGAGAGTAGACCATTTGGACAACACAAAGGCAGGATTAGAAAAAAGAAAAACTGAATACGTAAGAATGATGTTGATCACTGATTCTATTGGGTTGTCGGAAAAGTCATGACGCATTTTTGCAACAAAAAACAGAAAAAATACGTCAGGACTTTTCCAACAACCCAGTAGTTCCATGAGTTCACACTTGGAGTGAAACACAATGTAGGTGACAGAAAACGTTGATATACTCATAACAGGGAGTCTTGATGAGGGTGGGCCTGAGATTCGGTTATATATTTTTAGGTACTCCCTTCCACCACTACTTCCTGGTGCTATGGGCTCTAAGTCTCTGTACCTGGGATTTTTGGGATACCACATTCTTAATCTGTATGACATCTAGGAGCTCTTTGGAAAAAAATTAATGTTAACCTACTGTATTTGTTATTGAGACAGATGTAAATATGACTGACATACAGGGTGAATGGACAGTGGAGGAACTGGAGGTTTAGAAGTTAAATTTAAGGAGATACAACATCCATCCTCAATGAGACTAGAGTCTTCTTTCCAATTATGGGCTGATGCCATAAGAGGTCCTAAATGTCAGAGAAAGCAACATTCCAGGTACACTGTAAAACTGTATTTGACAATATCTTGACCAAATAGCATTCCTTTCTGAGAATCTAATATGTATCCAAGAAAAGAGAGGTCTGGGGAGAAAAATATCAAAAATTGTATAACCAGGGCCTAAGCAACAGTGTTATAGAAAATCCTAAAGAAAAAAATTGGGCAAAGAAAAAGAAAGATTCTTTAGCACTAGCCAGAGAGAGACAGAAGTGAGCAAGGGCAAGGAGATCCACGCAATGGAGCAAGGAAATAACCCTAGTCTCTGGGGGCTCAGAAGTCAAGCACAGGTGAGCACCATTCATGGGAAATTGGAATAAAGCACTAGCAGCCCCAGAACTGTAAGACACGATCAGTAGTGACACAAGCGTGTGTCAATGTGCCATGCAAAAACTACTCTTCTTTGGAGACCAGCAAGTGATGCAGCGACTCAGGATGATCAGAGAACTCAGTGACAACAGAACTGAGCAACAGTAAAAGCAGCAGGATGCATCGGGGGAACGTTAAGAGTAGCAGACAAAGCAATAGACAATACAGAGTCTCATGCAGTGGCTGTACTTATATATGACACCCATCCCATCCCTGAGCATAAATATTTAGAGAAATGACAGAGGAATGAAAAGTGTGGTTTTGCCTCTTGGCAAAGGAAGTTATTATTAATCCAGAAAACTTTGCGACAAATTACAAAATGGTCTTAACTTGGAATCAGACACACAAATAGGCAGAAGTGATCATTTTCGTATTCACTTTAATATGACCACAAGAAAGTCTCACAAAGTGGTGAGGCCTAGAATTTACTGGTTGTATTTATGAAGGCAGAGAGGCAACTATGTTTATACTTTGAGTCCTGGTATACTACACATTTGTATTGTTAACTGCTTAGTAACTTTAGAGCTTGAGTAAGTTGATTTTGAGACATTGGTCTCAACACAGTGAAAAATCTATTGCATCTGGCAAGTATATGAAAAGATGTCCGACATCACTAATTACCAGGAAAATGCAAATCAAAACCATAATGAGATATCATCCTACACCTGTGAGAATGGCTATTATCAGAAAGACAAGAGATAAAAAGTGCTGGTGAGGACGTGGAGGAAAAGGTACTTTGGTGCATGATTGATAGGAATGTACATTGGTGCAGCCACTATGGAAAACAGTATGAAAGTTCTTTAAAAAAATTAAAATAGTACTAGCATGTGATTCAATAATCTCACTTCTGTGCATATACCTGAAGGGGGTGAAATTATCATGTCAAAGAAATAGCTGCACTCCCGTGCTCACTGCAGTATTACTCCCAGAAGGCAAGACATGTAAACAACCTTAGTATCCACTGACAAGTGAATGGATATAGAAAATGTGGCATATGTCTCTAATGGAATATTATTCATCAATAAATAAGAAGAAAATCCTTCCATTTGTCACAACATAGATGGGCCTTGAGGGTATTATGTTAAGTGAAATAAGTCAGACACATACTGTCTGGTCTCACTTATATGGGGAATCTAAAATAGTTGAACATAGAAACAGGGAGTAGAATGGTGGTTGCCAAGGGCTGGGGAGCAGCAAATGAAAAGGGTAAAAACTTTCAGTTAAGATGAATAAGTTCTAAGGATCTAATGTATAACATGGTGACTATAGGTAACAATAGTGCACTGTACATTTGAAACTTGCTTTATTCTAAGCTGTTCTCACCATAACAATAAAATGGTAATTAAATGAGATGAATGTGTTAACCAACCTTATTGTGGTAAACATTTCATACTATATATTTATATCAAATCATCACAGTTTTACCTTAAACTTACGCAGTATTATATTTGGATTATATTTCAATAAAGCTGGGGAAAAAATAACCTTTGTACCACCAACAGGTGTGAATTTAGAGAAGGCACTGCGAGTCCTAGACTCAAACAGTGAATTCAAGTGACATTGAAATTGATGTCCTTGATAGGCTTCTTTAAAGCCTAATGGAGATAAAACTAGAAAATAATACAACCCCAGGAGGATCCAAGATGGTGGAGGAGATAAACACCATGCCAGCTGTTTTCCATGAACACATTAAAATTATAAATAAATTATAGAACAATCAACCTGGAGAACCATCTTAAGCCTAGCTAAACAGAAGTTTTGTAACTAAGGATATAAAGAAGCCATAAAGATATAAAGACCAGTGGGGAGGCAGAGATGCTAAACAAACTCGCCCCAAACTTCCATGTGATGCTTGAGAACTGGGAGGGATATCTCAGTTGCAGAGGTTTTCCCAGGAGGAGTGAGGGTCCCTAACCCCATACCAGCTCCCCTGCCTGGAGTACTGGTGCTAGGAAGAGGAGCCCTCACATCTGGCTGTGAAAAACAGTGGGGAATTCAACCAGCCAGAAGGCTGCGGGAAATCCAGACATTCTCTTAAATGGCCCACACACAGACTCACTCATTCGCAGGCACTCACCTTGGGCTCCAGCAGAGGGATGGTGAATCTGGGGGCTTTGGAGGCATGTGGGGGGCAGACTGAGGTGTGTGGCTATGGGACCAGGTCTGCGGGAGGTCGTCATTTTTCCTGTGTGAGATCCTCTTTCCCTGCAGCCAGCAGGCAGGCGCCATCTTTACTGTGTTGAGCCCACCCCCACTGGCCAAATCTGAATCTGATTGGTCTGGAGAACTCTGCTGCTCTGCCCTGCTGATTCACTGGGATCCTGCCCTACCCCAATTCCCCAAAGCTGCAGGCACTTTCTCAGTGAGCAGCCAGCCACGGCAACGTTAAATTCTTTCTTGGCAAACTATTGGAGTCTGCAGGCCCCAGGTTGGCAGTAACTGGCCTCGGTGTGCTCTGAGACTTTTGCTGAGTAGCTCCAGGCTCAGCACTGGCAGCAAACCAGAATCTACACTAACCTGGTGACCACAACTCTTCCCACTCTAACGATCTCCAGAGAACCTGCCTCAACCAACTTGCACACCACAGGAAGCTTTATCAGTAGATGACCCTTAAGGGAGCCAGCAGGTGGCAGCAGGCTTCAAGGTGTCCTGGATTGTTTTGGAGCTACCACCAGGTTCTGGTGGCCACTGTCCTAGGTTCCCAGCATGGCCGCTCCCCTGCCCCTCCAGATTTAGCACAGGCAGTGAACAGCTGCGAATCACTTTATAGCTTCTAGCAGGTAGTCCCTGGCTGGTCATAGGCATCGAGTGACCTGGGCCTGCACCAGAGCCCCTCCCAAGGGGTCCCACAAACAACATACTTAGAGGTTGGCCTCAGACCATAGCAGAGCACTACTCAATGAGCCCCATAAGCAACACACACAAAGGGTGGTCTCAAAAGGCAGAAAAGCCCACTGAGCAAATCCCACTCAGTGGGGGAGCTCCCCCAGCCCGTAAGCTATGGATATGGCCTAGCCAGTAACCCTGAGGGTCAATCCCACCCAATGACATGCCAATAGCAATCAAGGCTCAACTATAACTGGGAGGACACACACAACCCACATAAGGGACACTCTTATAGCAGCTGACCAGGAGGACTGTGCCAGGGCCCCACTGGGCACACACTATATAAGGTCACCCAACCAAGATTGGGAGACATAGCAGTTCTATCTAATATATAGAAACAAACACAGAGAGGCAGCCAAAAGGAGAAAACAAAGAAATACACTCCAAAGGAAAGAACAGGAGAAAACAAGAAAAAGAACTAAGTGAAATGGAGGCCAACAACCTACCAGATACAGAGTTCAAAACAATGATTATAAGAATGCTCAAGGAACTTAGTGAGAACATCAACAAAAAAACCAGCAAACATAAAAAAGGAACTAGAAACCATAAAGCAATGGCAACTATGTGGACCTAAAATTGGAGAAATATTTTGTAGAAAGATATCCCATATGAAGAGATCTTGCATCCAGTTAAAGCATGCTGATGAGATGCTGAAAATGCATACAGGGGAATAAATGAAATGGTTAATGAAAAGCCTGCATGACTGTTCTAGAAGTCGTTCGTAAGCCTGAGAAGTCAGAGCCTCCATAAATATGGCAGATTTATGAGAATATTTAAACAGGAACTTAAAAAAAACAACAACGATGAATTCAAAACCACAGAAGCTAAATTTCCTAAAAACTTCAGAAAATAAAAACCCTGCCCAGAGAGATTTAGACAAAAGTGTCACATCTAAGAAGAAGAAAAGAAGAAGAAGGAGGAGGAGGAGGAGAAGGAAGAGGAGGAGGATAAGTAGTATTCAGGCTAGGCTCACCCTTAATTAAATACCTCCATTTACTTTTAGACAGCAAAAAACAAGTATGGCTGATAGGACTCCAGTGAGTGAACCTAAGGGGAGAGGAGGCAGGGGGCAAGCCACTTTCTTGAACAAGAAGGAGAAAGAAAACAGTAGTAAAAGAACTCTAGAGACTGGTGCAACAAATGCCTCTAAATCTTAGGGTTTTAAAGGGAACTTCCAAGAACATCAACTACAGAAAGCACCATCCAACTTTGGAGGCAGAGTTTCCTATGCAATCTTTTGAAAGTCAGTAATTCCCACCATTTTGTTACTGTTGAACCCACTTTTAGGTTTATAAGCTAAAATTAGCCTGAAAACTTGCTTGGGAAACACATGGAATGATCAGCTCCTGCTTATAGTAAACTGTTGTTTTCAGAAGAAGGTAGGACTCTGAAAGTACCATGTATGCTAATCCAGGTAGTGGATGTGAGAGCAGAACCCAAGACGATAGGATAAGGAAGTGGGAGGGGCAGTCTACATCAATTTTGGAAACTTCCACTCAGTCATCAAAAAATAATATAATAATTAAATGTCCCTTACCTAGGGATCCAGTAAAGATCAAGGTCTTCCCTATAGAGTGGCTGAGGACCAGCTCTTCTAATCCTGATTTGGGTCCCCAATCTAGGGACACAGACACTGGCTCCCTCATATAAATGAATTGTAACCATCTCCAGATTTCTCTTAAACAAAAGGCATCTGCTAACCCCTGAGTCACATGAATCCCAAGAGACTTGTTCCAAAATCAGAAGGAACTCTAACTGTGACAACAGAATTGAGCAGATGAGTGGTAAGGTAGAAACAACTTTGGAAACTGACTGGGTACCACAAAAGTAAAAGCATGCAAGCCACCTTAACTGTGTGTTGTTTATACTGTTTCTCACATTCTAGATAGACACTATTTTTGGCAATAAAATAATGTCCCCAGCTCTGGAAAAGTATCTGGTATTCCAACTAAAAGACTATTTTCCTTCCTCTACAACTGCTCAGAATGGTATAGAACTTTGAGAGAAACCATAAAGTTTTCACATAGGGTAAGTAGAAAAAAGCATTGGCTGGGCTGTAGCTAAGACTAAGACATGCTGGCATATGGAGCAGGCAACACTCCCCACGCACAGAGTCATGTGTATGTGTATATGCGTAAGTTCACACATAAATGAGGCATACACACTTAAATGTTATAGAAAGCTCATAGAAAAATTGAAACACTGAAAGACACTTAAATGTTATAGAAAGTTCAAAGAGCTCCTAAGTGCCCAGAACGCTTGCATATATTATATAGGTGTACAACCACATTCTTTGATTTACATATAAGACAAGAGGTCCATGAAAATAATTATTCCATTCATTCATTCCATAATTCAATAAAGTTTCTACTATGGACTGAATCATCCTCCACCATCAAATTCATGTGCTGAAACCCTAAGGGCCAATATGTTTGTATTTAGAGACCGGGTTTTTAGGAGATAACAAAATTAAATGTGGTGATAAGGGTGTGGTCCTAATCTGATAGGACTGGGAGCCTAGTAAGAAGAGGAAGAGGGAAAAATCTCCCTTTTTGTCGATTCCATATGCATTCACTGAGGAAAGGACATGTGAGCACACAGCAAGAGGTAGGCTGTCTGCAAGCCAGGAAGACAGCCCTCACCAAAACCTAACCATGCTGACACCCTGATCTCAGTGTTTCAGCCTCCAGGACTGCCTAATAATAAATTTCTGTTGTTTAAGCCATCTAGTCTATAGTATTTTGTTTGGCAGACTAAGAGAGTCCTTGTCTTTGACAAGCTTACATTGAAGAAATGAAGAGCAAGAACTAGTTCAGCAAGACACCAAATCCATGAATAATATATGATATGGCCATAAGTACTTGAAGAAAAGTGGATGAAAAATAATGATGAATGGTATTTCATAAAATATCAATGAACACCTTTTTTTATGAAGTGAAAACTAAGTAGAGAGTGAAGGAAAGTGAATGGAAGAGAGTATGGAACAAGTCATGTCAATATATGGAGCAGAATATTCTGGAAGGAAACCATAAGTGCAAAGGCTCTGAGGGGAAGCATGATGGCAGTTTTAAGGACAGTAAGGAGGCTACTACAGGTGACAAGAGGATTTGTAGGAAAGACAGTCAATGAAGCAGGTGGGACCCAAAGCATTGAGGCCTTGCAAGCCATAGTTAGTATTTTGAATGAGTGAAATAGGAAGTTTTGGAGGAATCACTTGATCTGACAAAATTTAAATCACTCTAGCAGCTGCATGGAACATTGACAGTAGAGAGGTAAAGATGAAGACAGAGAGGGCAGTGAGAAGCCTATTACACTTGTCCAGGTGATGAAAGATGCTGGGTTGGATCAGTGTGATAATATTGGATGGGGCTGGCGAGAAGCAGTTGGATTAGAATATTTCAAAAGAAGAGTCAAGAGGATTTGCTGAAAGATTTACTATGTGAGTGTAACTGAGATCCAGACATAAATAAATTTATCTGGTTAACTGACATAAAGGAGGAGGTTGTGGAATAAATGGAGGTCAGAGTGCTTGCCAGAAAATCATTTAAAATGAGTAAGGAGTCTATTATAGTGGGTCATTTTATGAAATAATCCTGGCATTTGAAGTGAATTGTTTCTGTACAGTGTGAAGCTTTGTTTGGCCACTTAATTCCATCCCCTACTGATGTAAGAGGGGAGAATTGGATGTTGAGAGAAATGAAAAACCAAGCAAATCGAGATAGAAGTAACAGATATCCCATTCTCCAAGCAGAATTGGAGATTGATAACTTGTCAACACCTCTATGTAAATACCAGAGAGGAATATTAGCAATAGTTACAGAAAGTTAGAAGGAAATTAAAAGAAGTATATGGGAAAGGGGCTGTAGATAATAGCACAATTGGTAGTCAACAGGAGACAACAAGTGGTATGGACAGATTATGACTTAGAGAAAATATACTGTCTAATAGGGCACATACTCCAAGAGTCATGGAAAAGAGAAGACAGCAGGTAGGTAGGGTTGGTAAGATGCTACACAGACTAAGCAGAGCTATGACAGAGCTTCAGGCAAGCTCTGATGATATCAAAGAGGCCTCACATCCTTACCCCCATTTGTCAGGACTCCTGGTAAAAACAAGTAATTGGTGTGAGCTGAAAATTTAACACTTGGATGATGAGTATTGCACAATCATTAGCAGAGGGCACAATGGAAAGAATTCTAAATTGGTGGAGCTAAAGATATTTGAGAAAGACCTGAACATGACTTCACTGATTTTTGAAATATTTCGGAAGTGGTCCTGAAGACATTGAAGTTCCCTCTCATCAAGCTGATGGAGTGATCATAGCTTATAGTTAGTGTACAGTTTAATCTCATTTGGAGGGAGGAAGAAAAGGATGCCCACTAAATGGATGGTTGGATGAATAGGTGAATGGGTCAATGGAAGGATAGGTAAATACTCAGAAGATGGTCAGACCAACATAACATGTCTGATAGTGATATGTAAACAGATATAGATATGTTAATTGCTCTATAAACATATGACAATTTTTAAATGATAGATGATAGATAGATAGATAGATAGATAGATAGATAGATAGATAGATACGAGGCCTGACAATTAAGTTCACGAACCCATCCTAGAAAAGTGCTACATATGTCGTTGCTGAATATCCCTATGGTCACCTTTGAAGAACTCCCCTTGGGAAGCTATGCACTGATGCCAGTGCCTAGTTCACACTCTTTTTCTGGAATGGCCATCAGAGCTTTTGTCATATTACCCTTGATGTCCTGAATGTCATCAAAATGTCTTTCTTTATCTTTGGATAAAGAAAGGAGTCATTGGGGGGCCAGATCAGGTGAGTAGAGAGGGTGTTCCAATACTGTTATTTTTTTCCTGGCTAAAAAATCCCTCACAGACAGTGCCATGTGAGCTGGTGCATTGTCATGATGCAAGAGCCATGAATTGGTGAAAAGTTCAGGTGGTTTTCGTCTAACTTTTTCACACAGCCTTTTCAGCATTTCCAAATAGTAAACTTGGTTAACTGTTTGTTCGGTTGGTACAAATTCATAATGAATAATCCCTCTGATATCAAAAAAGGTTAGCCACATCATTGCAGCAACTTCACAAACTTAATTGCCAGGCCTCGTATATCTCCTTAGCAATTAATATAGCTCAGTGGTTAATGCCAAGAATAATCTGATATAATCGAACAGCCAATCATATATTCATACCATAAATATGACTTTGAAAACCAATGGACCATCTCAGAATACTTAGAATGCGGGGCCTCATGAGCTAGCAATAATTACATTGTTCAGAATATAACAATCTACACACATTCTAATTTTCCTTCTTTTGTGTTTCCCTTCTCTTATATTTTAAGGATGTGCAGGACTTCAAGACTCAGGTAAAATCCATTAGCATCTTTGAACTTGGCCCCCAGTATGACTTCTAACACAACTGTTCATGTAGAACTCACCACAAAGGCTATTGGACTTATGACCCATTTGATACTTCTGCTTTTCATCACTCTTGTCCCACTCATTGAGGGATAACAAATTCATTTAGCTGCAACTTATCTTTTAAGTTCCTCTTGTGTTCTTTAGGTTCTGGAGAAAAGCAAAAGTTAGTGCTAAGCTAGGATTTAGTTTCCAGGGCCTCCAGTGCAGGTGAATCATAATATTACAGTTTATTGCTAGTGGTATGACGCCAAAAGCAGGTAAAGGAAACATTATTAAATACTGTTCTGCAGCCCACAGATATCAATAGCAGCTTAACACGTGAGTCACAAGGAGCTCAGTTATTCTAAACACCCGTTTTCTGCCTCTGGTGGTAATTTCATGGTCAGTATGGTGCTATCTGCACTGAAGCTGCAGAAACCTAACCCTTTTTAGACTGCTCAGAGAATGACTGAAATAAGAGTGACAAAAATTTGCTATTGATCCTGACCTGATTTGGCTCTTTCTACCAGTGCTTGTCCCTCTGCTTGAAGGCCATCCATACAGAGAAGTGAATCTGGGGCATGAGACAACAGGACCACTTGCCAACCCAGAGTCTATCAAAGGTGTTTATCTTATACTTGACCCCTCTCTTCCTATCTTTGTTCTTATTGTGTAAATCCCTCTCTTTCTACTTCTCTCCACCCCACCCAGGTCTCTCCTCCTTTTTGGCCTAACTTACTATATGAGTCATCACGTATCCTTTGTCCATTAGTTATTGTGCAAAAATGGTCACCAGATTCTCTGGGATGGGCAAGAGGAGGGAGAAAGGACTCTTTGTGATCGAATCTGAGGGTGTACTGTGAACACAATAATCTAAATGTTTATATTATAGAACACTCTCCTCCCTCCAGTCTCCTTTCTGTATTCTATTATACTAAAAGAGTGTCTACTATTTTCCTGTGTTGAATACATTACAAAATGCCCCCTATGTTTAGTAGGTATAAGACACAAGGAAGTGTAGAGGGAAAAAAAATCCCAATTTCTCCTATGCAATATTCCTAGTTCAAATTTTATAATTAATCATTGTTTAAGCATTTAATTTTATATATCTTAACCCCATATTACTGTGGCTACTCAGCCATTTAATGATTATGTTAAATCATACTATTAACATTCTATCAGTCTATTTTAATACTTTTTTTGAAGTAGCTTACAAGACAGGAGATCATTCATATAGTCACGTATTTTTTTAATGTAAGTCATAATGATGGGCTTTATTAACTTCTATTAACCAATATTATTGCTAACCTTCCATTTTGGATGGCGATATAATGGGGAGGTGGTTTGATTCTGCTATTTTATATCCAGTGTTATTCTGGCTAATTGTTTGAGTCAACTGATATTGTGTGTTTTCTGTTTCTGAGTGAATGAGCTATAAAATATCTTTCCAGTATCTAAAATGAAGTATATATCTATCTCTCTAAATTTGATATGTGAAGTTCTGGGAAGAGGAAGATGTATACTAGATAATGTCAAAATTCTCTATAAAGAGTAGTAATTGGAAATTCAAAGAAAAATGAGAAGGAAGTATCACTACTTAGTGTACATATATTTTCTATCGTGCTCTGTGCCATTTGTAAGTGTATGTCTATATATATATACATAATGTATATATATACATATATAATAAGGCAATGACTTATTCAACAAGGCAATGAATTCACTTTCAAGAAAGACAGGGAGGAGGAACAGAAAAGGGAGACTGGAGGAAAAAGATTTAAAAACACAGGTTGATGAATAAAAGAAAGGGAAGGACAAAATAGACATAGAAGGAATGAAGGAAGAGAGCAAGAGGAAAGGAAGAAAAGAAGTGAAGGAGGGAGACAGGCAGGGAGAGAGAGGGGCAGAAAAGAAGGGAACAGGGAGAAAGAAAGGGAGGGAGGGAGAAAGAGGGGGGAAAGGAAGAAGGGAGCAAATGAGAACGACAGGAAGAAGGGAGGAAGGGAGAGGGATTTTTTTCTCTGGGGAAAGATTAAGTGACTCTTGCCTGAAATAATGAAACAATTTCCTCCTTTGATGCAACCCCTACCTGTCTCTCTAGCCTCCTCTGCAGGGTCCCTCTTGACCCTGGCATGATGCTCACTCCCACTGAAGATACTCTGCTCCTTCTCCGGGTCTTTGCACATGCTGTTTTCTCTAATTGCTTTTCCTTCAACCTTCAAGAACTATCTCTGCCTGTGTGTCCCAGGCTTTGGCACAAAGTTTAGTTTTCATAGTTCTAACAAAAACATTTTAAAAAATAGATGTATTTATGTGGAATTAACAGTATCCTCACACATCACCGAGACCATGACCAAAAGTCTATCATATTATTTATCTAAAGCCAAATTAAAACAAGAGAGAAAAAATGCAATTTTTAGAATAATAAAAAGTACAAGCACACATTAACTCAAAAAATATAAATTTTACAATACTATCGCAATTTAACAATCAATATTTAGTTTTGACTGATCATCTTTCTGCAGGAGGAAAAAATATTAAAATGATATGAATTCACTGCCAATAATTCCTAAAGAGATGATAATCAACCCATGTGCTCTCCTCATAAATAAAGATAAGAAGTTAATCCTTACTCAAGTATTAATGGAAAACTTTAAGGATATACAGCAGAAGAAGGAGAAGCAGAAGTTGTGATGGAAATTGTCAATTAGTCTAAGTCGGCAGAAGGGGTGAATGCCTACAATGCCTCATGAAGTTAAAGCGTGGGGAGCTGACCCACTGGAGATAAGATAGGTTGGAAATCACCATTAGTCAGTTGCCCACCCTCATTGTAACTCGGCTGTTCACAAATGATTTCCCATCCATGGCCACATTTTTTTCAATTTTCATTCATAAAATTTTTGACAGTGTAACTGTTAGAACTCTAAGACAAAGGATAACATTGGGATGATGATGCACCAAATTCTAGTAAACTAATGTAATTTAATATTCTATTAAGCTGAAAACCCCCTTGCAGTCTGACTCCATACTCTGCAAACAATCTTCTACTTGTGACTGAGATTTTAATGTACATCTAAGTACAGGAATAAAATATCCTGGCATCCCAGCACATGAATTCACACTTGCATTACACATATATGTTGTTGATACTTTTGAACATATGTCTCAATCAAGTAATAGTAATTATGAGAGGCCATATGCAAGATATATACCCACTTGGCTGCAAAATTGACTTTGGTCTATGGCATGTGAAGGAGACAGCCAAGGGACTTTTCCTAGTGGCATCACTCTATAGAATATTGACTGGATGTTTTTATTATTATTATTTTTTTTTTTTTAGTGGATGTCCATGTCCTGTTCATGATCTTTTTTTTTTTTAAGATTTTATTGGGGAATTGGGGGAGAGGAACAGACAAGTTGCTGTCCTTTTGTTCTTCAGTCTAGTTGTGGAGGACGTCGCCTCACTGGCCCATGTTGGTATTATCATTGTGCTCTTCCCGGGTGAGGCAGTCGTTCTCCAGCCATTGGACTGCCACTCACAGCAGTTCATGAAAGTGCACGCCAGCTGCTGGCCAGCCCCACTGCAGCCTACACGGTCTCAGGTGACTCATGGCAGCCCAGCTGCAGGTCGAGCTGTTGTTCACCATCTTAGCTGTAGAGGGCGCAGCGTCACTGGCCCTCATGTGGGATCTGAACCCGCACCCTGCTGCTCAGAGCTGGCATCCCAAGCCAACTCCTAACCAACGCATGACTCAGCTGGCCCTTTTATTATTATTTTTAAGATCATACCTGTAGAAAATATTTATGTACCTATTAGGATGAGTTACTGAACAGTAACAGGACTTCTGCACCATCAACTAATTGAGAGAAGTTAAATACACTAAGGCAATGAGATGTTTGGTTACCTAAGAGATGAAGCAGAGACCATCTGGGAGCCAGGAAGATCTAATAAAAGGCCAGAGAGCGAAGGAGTGTGTGTTTGGAGGACAGGGGACTTATGGTATCATGAAGAAATTGATGATCTTGGATTAGGGGTCAAAACATGAAATAGAAATGTAGAAAATGAGGTGGAACAGTTTTAAAGACAACGTCAGCTTCTTCAAAATGGTACCAGGCATAACCCTTATCCTCAGTCACAAATAGGAGTTTCTTTTTCCCCATATTTTCAATTTTCACTTTTCCTCTTTGGTTTCGTCTGAACATTATCACATAGTTCTATATTCCCAGAAATCAATATTCTCTATTTTTCAATGGATACTTTACTTTTTAAAGCACATTTGAGAGTTCCAGCAGTGTATTACAAAGTAAAACCTCTAGTTGGAATTCCAGAAACATCTCAGACTCTATCCTGTATATCTAAAATTGAACAAATTCTCTTCTGTGACCATCTACCTCCACCAATGAACTTCTAGTTTGTCCTTCATGATTTTGGGCAGTGGATAATTTTTCATCTAGTAGTCCAAGGTAGAAAACTGAGGTTAATTTTTTTCTCTTTCCTTTCCCCCAAGCTGCTAGCCAATAGTTTCTAAAGATTTGTTGATGCTGCTTCTTAATTATTGCTTGCATATCCTTCTCTTATGCAGTCCCATTTTTCCTACCTTGGGACAACCTTTCATCATGCCTTGTCTTGAGTACTTAAATCAGAAGTTAATTGAATCTATCAGCTCAAGGAGATTCACTTTAATGCAAGATGCAAAGAATACCCAAGATGGAAAGAATGAATGATATATAATTCATTTGTGGCTGTATTTATGCATTCATTTAACAATTGCATCTGTGTGCCCACTTTAAATAGACATGTGCTGGACAATTAGGATTTATAAGTGACCAAGAGACAATTTGCTCACAGGGAATCAAAATGCTACTTGCAAGAAATTGATAAATAAATGAACAAAATCGTTACAGATTGTGATAGATCTAATTAGGAAACAATCTGATATGACAATCAAAAGTGAAAGTAAGGAGAAAAGATAGAGTAGTCTTCGCAAGCAATTTTGGAAAGTAATTTGAATTAAGCACTTTCCTACTTTCCGTGGGTGCCTCTGGACCCCTTAGTAAATTCACACTGTCCTCTGTGTACCTACCTATACATCCTGGCACTAAAGTGAATACCCTTCCTTCAGCATCATCTACATACTGTGTGTTTTCATTTTGGTTTGGTTTTGTTTAAAAATAAACCTAGATTAATTTGCACTTATGTAACTTTCATGCAAGCATCCCAAGGACTCAAATTTAATTCATAATTTTAAATTTTATGATCATAAAAGCCTATAGGTACATATGAGAATAAAAAATGAATTGCTTCAAGGTACAGTGTTCATATCTGTTCTCAAATAATTATCTATTGGCCAACTTTTGATCCAGTTTCACAGAATTGCATGTTTGGTCACTAGCTTTTTTGGTTAATAAATAATATCTTAAAAGCTGAAATCATGGGTTTAGAAGAAGTCACATAAAGATGTATTACTTAAAAAAAAAGAACATGTTTTAAGCATCCATTGTCTATAGAGTGAGGATAAAACCTAAAAAATAGTAAGTTATCAGCTAAAAAGTTCAATAATCTATTGTAACTTTGTAACTACCATCTATTATCCCTCAAGTTCAGTGTAGAATTAAAGTGAAGGCTTTGGCGTTTCAATCATCTTAAAGATCAAAATCTTTTTCCAAATATAACATACAAAAGGTTAAAAAAAAAAGTACTTTCATTGTAACCTCTCCTTAATGTTAAAGGATAAGGTAATATTTGACCAACCAAGTTCAAAGGTCAAACTCATGTTAGAATGACTGGCTGATAGAAGTTAACATCACTCCCTTTAATGTCTAAGTGGCTGTTTAACACTCAGAGATTTAAGTGCTGGATTTAGAAAAAGAAAGAAAATCACTTTAAAAGGTGTTAACTTCATCTTGTGCCATAAAAGAGGAGATGTTTAATTAAGTCACTGGTAGTTCTTGGGTGGTTTTCAGTTCAGTTTTATACTTTTGAGATGAAAAGGTACATTCAAAATTATGTACAAAGTACCTTTTATAAACTTTGGAAAGGTCAAGGAGAAAATAGCTGGATTTCAAAAGCTGAACTCTTCAAGGTTTTTCTCTGATTTTTCTAAAACAAGATAGCCTCCTCCTCCTCTTAATAGTTCTTCAAGGCCCTTTTGGTAGCCAAAATCTTTGTTCTTTTTTTTTAAGCAGCTTTGTAACAGAAGAACTAAAAATTAATTATGGCTATGGAACTTTTACACAGAAGAGTTTAAAAAGCACAGACGTAAAGAAGGGAAAAGATGAGGGCCCATTTATCTTATATTGACAGGACTAGCTTCAAACGATGACCTTGAATCATAATCATCCTAATGAGCTCAAAATATTTCACTTTAACAAGTGAAACTATAATCAAATCAGTTTCTGAAAGCTCTACTAATGAGCATTTCCTTTGATGAAAACATGGTTAACTGTCTTAGTCTGCAGGAGGTGCACTCCAGTAAGGGGCCAGCTCCTGACAACTCATTAGCTGACCTGGGGAGAGAATAATTTGAATGCTTTTGATAAAAATTTCAAGGCTTTTTTTTAACTTAAATTACAATTTATGCACTTTTATAAATAGTATAATTTTTCTAAGTTGGGGGAAACTAGCAAGAACACTTCAAAGCTGTGGAACAAAGTTTGTTTATCACGTTTGGTCTGTTGTATCCCCAGAACCAGGAAGAGAAAAATATGTTTAATTAGTGACTGCTAACTTGGAGCCAATCTTTAGAGTATGTTTTTTACAGGCTGTGTTTTTACAGGTTGGTATGATGTTAAATGAAATTTATGGCTCTATGTTTGCTAAGATTTTGGGTTGAAAATTGGAAGTCACTATTATTTACTTTGTGTCTGAAGAATGTCTTCTGAAACTACCTTCTCCATCCAAAGAAATCACTCAATTTACTAAAAGACGCAAAAACACTGAACTGAAAACTGAATGCAGAAATGTGGTTTACTTTAATTTTTACTACTGGTCAAAATTCCCCCCATTAGAATTAGTCAACATTTTAACTACTGCTCTGCTCTATTCAGCATCAAGAAATAATCCATATCTCTCTCTCTCTCTCTCCCTCTCTCTCTCTCTCTCTCTCTCTCTCTCTCTCTCTCTCTCTCTCTTTCTTTCTCTTCCAGACAGACTTTTGACAGCACACTGTCAAAGAAGACT
>NW_017732099.1:363224-369949 GCF_001890085.2 Hipposideros armiger | reverse complement strand
ACACACACACACACACACACACACACACACACACACACACACACACACACACACAGTGAAACATCACTCAGCCAAAAAACACACACAAAAAAAGAAAGAATAAAACTTTTGCCATCTGCAATAACATGAATGGACCTAGAAGGAATTGTGCTAAGTACAGTAAGTCAGACAGAGAAAGACAAATGCCATATGATCTCACTTATATGTGGAATCCAAAGAATAAAATAAATGAACAAACAAAACAGAAACGAACTCATAGATACAGTGAACATTTTGATGGTTGCCAGATGCGAGAGGGGTTTGGAAGCCTGGGTGAAAAAGGGGAAGGGATTAAGAAGTATAAATTGGTAGTTACAAAATAGTCATGGGGATGTAGAGTATAGTATAAGGAATATAGTCAGTACTATTGTAATAACTCTGTATGGTGTCACATGGGATTTATTGAGTGATCACTTCACAAGTTATATAAATGTTTAGAGGCTGGCCAAGTGGCTTAATTGGTTAAGAGCTCACTCAAAGAGTGTGAGCTCTGAACAACAGGGTCTCTGGTTCGATTCATGGCCCGAGCTGAGCTGCCGCTGAGCTGCCAACATGTGGCAGGATGGCTCAGCAAAAAAAAAAAAAAAATGTAGAATCACTATACTATACACCTGAAACTAATATAATATTGTATATCAACTAAACTATAATTGAAAAATAAAAAATATATTTTAAAAATGCATTGCTTTTTTATCTTCAGTCTCCATGATATCTTTTGATTACAAGGCTCAATAGCATGATAAATAATGGGCCACCTCTTCATTGTGCTTTCCTTCTCTCCCCAATGTCCCAATTGTGAATTAAGGCCAGTAATTCTTAGTAAGTGCAAATAGATCACATCATATCTAGCAGATGGTCTAGAAAGCTCATGTAAGACATGTGTTCTTTTTTTTTTTTTTTGGTGGGGGTGTGAGTGTATTCTGAAATATTCTCAAAAGAAGAAGGGATGAAAAGCCCTTTTTCAGTCACTCGGCTTAAAGACTGAGTAAAGGACTTCAAAGACTCAAAATGATTGATTTCTAGTCTTATGCAATTGTTCAATTCCTAGGTGAGTTGTGTACCTTTATAAATTATGGAGTCTAAAAGTGTTCCTCTCTTCCTCCTCCTCTTCCTCCTTCTCCTCTTCCTTGTCTTACTTTCTTCCTTCTTTTTGAAAGGTGATTGCTGCAAAAATAAGGGAAAGGAAGAAGAGTGAAAATAGAGGTGTCTCTCTCTCTCTCTCTCTCTCTCTCTCTCTCTCTCTCTCTCTCTCTCTCTCTCTCTCCACCTATCCCTCTTTCTGGCTTTAAAAATAATAAATTNTACTGGTCAAAATTCCCCCCATTAGAATTAGTCAACATTTTAACTACTGCTCTGCTCTATTCAGCATCAAGAAATAATCCATATCTCTCTCTCTCCCTCTCTCTCTCTCTCTCTCTCTCTCTCTCTCTCTCTCTCTCTCTCTCTCTCTTTCTTTCTCTTCCAGACAGACTTTTGACAGCACACTGTCAAAGAAGACTATGAAACAGAATAGTTCAGCTGTTTTAAGTACCACTGGAAAACAGATCTTAATTGCTTCAGATGCCCATTTCTTGACTCCCCCCCTCCCACAAAGTTTCCCTTTGCTGTTGATCTCTGCTTGCTTTCTATTTGTTGTATTTGCTTTGCAAAGCAAACCACTGAGATGTTCTGAGTCATAGGCAATGAGACACAGGCCAAGGACTTATGAGAAACTTAATCAGATGCGAAAAGTGATCAGATATCAGGGTGGAAGGATTCTCCCTAAACTGATCTAACAGGATTCTCTGTTAAGACTGGACTGGGCAAACCAAAGACAGCACAAGGGCCAAGTTTGAGGCCTAGTCGAAAAGCGGGCCCTAAGGCCCCTGACTTAACGTTTCTCAAAGACAGAGTGTTTTCATTGGCCAAGAGCACTATAACTTATGCCTGAATAAAGCTTATCTAGCACACGTAAAGAGAGTGCCAAAAAAGTGTATACACATTTTAAGATAGGAAAAAAATTGTATTAAAATTGTAATACAATGAATGACGCTAGCATTCATTTAATTAACACCATCTTTTGAGCCAACATCATACTGCACATTGCTACCATAATTCAATTTAACTTCAAAAAGTAATACACAGATAACATCTCTTACAAGGTGTATACTTTTTTGTGGCACCCCCAGTATTTTCTCAGGAAGGTGCACCACCGCCTTCTTGCACTTGGAAACATTAGAGAGTACTGCAGCACTACACTTGGGTGCCATTTAAACAGCAAAAGCACTAACAAGAAGCACAAAAATGTGCAAAGTGTGGCACTAACAGACCTAGAAAAGGTCCTTTGTTTACAGTATGAGAGCTGGAATAAGAAAGCAGAGCATCGCCTGGTTCTGCCTCCGCTGGGAATGAGTTCTGTGTCCGGACCTGCCCCGGCCCTGACTCAGGCAGGGCAGGAAATTCAACTCAAACAGTTTTTGCCCATATGGTTAAAACTATAATTTAAAAATAAATCTCAAGCTCACTTTTAATAAATGAAGAAATGATCATTATTTTTAATTTTAGAAAACAACTTACAGAATTTCCTTTTATAAAGGTCTTCTTAATATCTAGAACAATTTTCAAGGAATTTTATTGAATTTCTTTTTGTTTAATATATTAAAAAATTGGAATCATTATTTTTTATGAGAAAGTATATTCCATTTTCTTCATATATTTTAATGTCCAGGAAAGAGTAGGTATTACTGAGAAATCAAAGAGAACTGTGGCTCCTTAATCAGTTGGCTTCCTTAATGTAATATTATTTTTGGCTTTTCTTCCTTTTTTGCTGGTAATCAAAACCAATAAATAATAGAGAATGGAGGCCACTAATATGACAACTATATATAAATTAAAAGTCAAGTGTTAGAAAAGAAAAATGATTTGTATCATTTATAAAAGTGTTTGAATTCTTAACATTTAAAGAATTTCTATTCAATATTTTGAAAATACAACAATCCATTAGAAAAGTGAACAAAAGACATGAACAGGAATTCACAAAAGAACAAAAACAAAGGTTAATGAACACACTAAATGATGTTTAACTTCATTATTAATAGAAATCAAAATGCCCTATTTCATTCATCAGATTGGAAACCTTAAAAATAATAATACAACTGTTGGTCAGGTGGAGATATATGAAATTATTCATATGCTGTTGGTAGAAGTCTAATTTTTCAATCTTTACTGAGATTAATTTTATAAAATATCTCAAAAGTCTTAAACTGTTTATACCTAACAGTTCTACTTCTAGCAATTAGGACTAAAAGAAAAAAAAAGATATTTGTATAAGATTGGTTATTATAGTCAAGCTTATAATCACTGTTTTGTAAAATGAAAATACCTAAATGTTTATCAATATGATTCTAGGTAATGAAGAAATTCTAAGCAATTTAAAATAGTAAGATAGGTCTCATTTCACTGATATGAAAAAATATATTCAAAATATAAGCTCCAGAAAACTATGTACAATATGTTACCTTAGTGTTAAAAAGGACTTGTGTATGTATGCATATATATATATATATATATATATATATATATATATATATATATATCTCCTTTTTTGTCTATATGTCTGTCACCTTTTATATGCATAGACATTTTCTAGGAAACTGTGCAAGAGTTAACAGTGATTATGTCAGCCATGGATTATGTCAGCCATGTGGCACTTAATTGGACAGGGATTCTGAAAGTGAAAAAAACTTTTAATTTTTAGTTAATACCCTCCAAATTGTATGACAGGTTTTAGCTGAGCACTATTGCATTTTTAATAAAAACTCTTATTTAAAAAATAATTACTATATAATGAAAAGTAGAAATCATCATTTGCTCAGCTCCACCCATGTTATTGTCAATGTGTCTTATTCTAACTTTATTCAACCCAAATGATAAGACTATACCTAATCCTTTAACTTGTAACCTATTAGATCTACTTCTCTGTAGAATTATAACAAATTATCATCTCTGTTCAAAAAAAAGACAGCATTTTAAAATGTGAACTTTCTCACGACCTTATAATTTTCTTCTCCAGGTTACATGAGCCCAATTTCTTAAACACTATGGGTTCCAATCTCTTCAACATTCTAGTCACCCTCCAGGTGTAATCCACCTTTTCAGCAACTCTTAAAATGCAGCCTACAGAACTGAATACAATATTCAAGACATGGTCTGAGCAGTTCAGATTATACTGAAACTATTACCACCCTTGAACTTGACTCTACCTCTATTAATACAGTTTAAGAATGCATTAACTTTTTAAAGCATCTGTTAACACCATATTCACTTATATTGAACAGGTAGTTAAATAAAACCACAGGAATTTTGCCATAAGTTTCCTTATCCCGTAATTGTGCAATAAATAAGAATTTACAACAACCCAGTAAAACTGCATTTTATTAGTTTCAACCCATAGTTCCAACCTGGAAAGATTTCTTTTTCAGGCATGCAACTATCATCTAAACCAGTAGCCACATTTCTAGCTTTGCATTACCTGCAAAAGTGCTACATATTTGTTCTTTCTTCATTCTAACCATTGATCAAACTGCTGAACAAAAGAGAGCCAAGTGGAGATTCCCAATTCCAGAGACCTCCATAGAGTTTGGCGCCAACCCAATACTACTCTTTGGATCATTGTTCTAGTATTGTAGTTACAGATTAGTAGTAGATTGCTCACATTTTCTTGTCTTTAAGAATTAAGAGAATCATCATGGAACGTGTTGCACAAATATATAGACCAGCATTTCTGTGGCATTTCTCAGCAACTATTTTACAGTTTGCATACATGATATACTGTTAGGCACAGAGGGATAGAATATCGCACCACCTGGGCTGTCTTCTAGAGATATAAATTGGTGACTTGGTGGACCTGAACTTCTCAACTCCTATTGTTTATACTATTACAGTGACATCTGTACTATCTTCTCAATTCTATCTCGATGAAACAATTTTAATTGTATGTCTCTCACATTTAAGGTTTATGAGAAAATCATTTATGGATAATGGCATGTAGTAGTTGAAAGCACAGACCCTCAAACTAAAGTCTTTTGAGTTCAAAACTCAGTTCTGGCATTTTATATTAAGTAAACTTTGAGCAAATTATTCAAATATCCTGTGCCTTTACTGCCTTATCTGTGAAATTGTGATAACAGTACAGTTGGCCCTTGGGGTTAGGGGGCACCAAACCCCACAGTCTAAAATCCACTTGTAACTTTTGATTCCCCAAACATCTCTCAATATCCATGGAATATTGGTTCCAGAACACCATGGATACCAAAATCCTCAGATGCTCAAGTCTCAACTGGACTTGGTTTGACACCTGGCTTCTCGAGGCACCTCCAAGTACAGCATGGGTGGCAGCCATCTATGGATTGCTTTCTGGCTCATGCCAGATGGCCCCAGGTAGGGCACAGGCTGCAGCTGAACTTCACTTGGGGTAGGGCGTCTCCCACGAGGCAACTGGGCCGGCACACTCTGTGGCCAGATCCGGATGGAGATGGAGAACCACATGGCTCCCTGCATGGATGATGACACACCCAAAGTGCAGGATGAGCAGGCACCAGAGCCCTGTTAAAGCAGTTCCTGCTCCATAGGGTCAGCCCCTGAACAACAGCTCTTCCACAGTAGTCATGAGTAGTCCTCACAACCAATCAGCCTGAGGGTCAATCCCTCCCACTGATGTGTAAAGAGCAACTAAGACTCAACTACAACAGGAGGGTACACACAATCCACACAATGGACACACCTGGAGCACCATGCTCAGGTGATCAGGTAGACTGCATCACTGGGCCACATGGCACACCTACTACATAAGGACACTCTAGTAAGACCAGGAGACATAGCAGCTTTATCAATACATAGAAACAAACACAGAGAGGGGGGGGGGGGGGACAAAGAAACATGTCCCGAATAACAGAACAAAACTCCAGGAAAAAAACTAAACAAAATGGAGGCAAGCAACCTATCAGATGAAAAGCAAGGAACTACAACCAAGATTACTCTACCCAGCAAAGCTATCATTTGGAACTGAAAGACAGATAAAAAGCCTCCCAGACAACAAAAAGCTAAAAGAGTTCATCACCATTAAAACAGTATTATAAGAAATATTAGGGGACTTCTTCAAGGGACAAGAAATGTTAAGGGACTTCTTTTTAAAAAATCAAAATATGAGAAATAATATGGCAATAACTACATATCTATCAATAATTACTTTAAATATAACTGGATTAAATGCTCCAATCAAAAGCTATGGTGGCTGAATGGATAAGAAAACAGAAACCTTACATATGCTGCCTGCAAGAGACTTACATTTGAAAGAAAGACACACACAGACTGAACGTAAAGGGATGGAAAAAGATATTTCATGAAAATGGCAACAAAACAGAACAAAAAAAGCTGAGGTAGAAATACTTATACCAGACAAAATAGGCTTTAAAACAAAGACTACCAGAAGAGACAAAGAAGGACCTAGCAATCCCACCTCTGGGCATTTATCTGAAGAGACCTAAAACACTACTTTGAAGGGACATGTGCATCCATATGTTTAGTGCAGCATTATTTACAATGGCCAAGATATGGAGGCAGCCTGGGTGTCCATCGATGGATGAATAAATATAGAAGAAATGACACACACACACACACACACACACACACACACACACACACACACA
>NW_017732099.1:320804-361704 GCF_001890085.2 Hipposideros armiger | reverse complement strand
CTCACCCGGGAAGAGCGCAATGATGGTGCCAACTTGGGCCAGTGAAGCAACGTCCTCCACAACTAGACTGAAGAACAAAACGACAGCAAATTGTCTGTTCCGCTTCCCCCAATTCCCCAGCACTGTTCCCTTCCCCCAATACCCCAATAAAAATCTTTTTAAAAATAAATAAATAAATAAATAAATAATAATAATTATAAATTTATTTCCAGATAATAAATGTCATTGTTCACTGTAAAGTTAATGAGGCAAAAGAAGAGAGATTTTTAATTAGGTAGAGCCTAATTTGGCCTTTGAGAGTTTCTGCACTCACACGAAACTCAGGTCAATGTTCCAATAAATCTATGCTCTGATAATGCATTTAGTATATAGATGGTATTGACAGTAAACTCTTCTAATGCTACAATAATTCTTGATATTAAAAGCTTGGTACTATTCATATTCCATAGTTACACTTGCTTTTGTGTAACACATTGTACTTTTACAATCTAACAGTGATTGTTCAAATTTTGCAAAACAAGGAATGGTTATGTAGCTACCCTCTCAATAAGAGAAATTAGGCAGTGAAGCACTCTCACTTATAGATATACAACGATACTTCATCTGTCTGCTCATACGCACAAGTAGGTCAGGAACCGATTATCTAAGGTATCTTTGTGAGGATGACAGCAAACTCAAGCTGGAATTTGAGCAACTCTTATGCAATCATTGTTGATTTACTATGTCAGTAACAAAAAAAAAGGCATTTTGAGAAAAGCTTCATTTCAATTTTAATATGCCTTGGGGACTAAGACAATCTGCTAGATTTGCAAAATTTTTGAAGTTTATAAACATAAGAACACAGGCTATACTTTAGAACATATAGATGGCATCTATTTTGAAGGACCCTAAAGGAATCCAACTCTAAATTTAAAATTTCCAGAGAGATAGAAGTCTACAGGCAAAAATTAATTCATTAATGAGGGTATCATTTTTAATCCCCAACCCCTTTTCTTAGCATTAAATAACAATACTCTATATTTCCAATGTTTAGGTTGTTAACAAGAGCCCAAAATTCGGTATACAAAAGAGAGAAAGTGGAAAAAGAAAAACATTAATGAATATTAACACAAATGCATCCAAAGGAAGCTATTTAAATAACAAGGACACTGAACTCTAAGACAAATGAAGGAAATGGGTACAGTGAGGAGGTGTCCAGAAAAGAAAGTATTCACACTGTTCTGATTAAGCAAATTATCTTACATATTTATACAATTTTTAGTTTGCATTTTCCTCACACCACAATTTAAGTAAAACAAATATCTTCATAAATTTTATGATGACTTCTTATAATGGAAAAATCATGGACACGATTCTTGTGACTGGAACAGGTAAATTTTGGCTATCCTTGTATTGCCTTGAAAAAATTATTTAGCCTCTCTGAGATTCATTTTATTCATTATCAAAATGAACTAGTGAAACTTATGTCATATGATTCAGCTGAAACTTATATAAAGCAGTATACATAAATTTTCTAACACAGTGCCTGTCACATTGTAGATGCTTGAAAAAATATCAATAGTCTCTTATTCCCTCCACTTCTCTTTATTTTAATTATTATTTACTAAAATTTCTAAGACTTGTGGTAAGAAATTCTCTTTGTCTGCATTAGGCTATCAGCCTGGCAGAACTAAGGATTCCTCACTGTGGTATTGTCCATTTGCCCCAGGAGTCTCTGAGAATATAGATACAGAAACTATTTATGTTTTGCATCATTCAAGCTGCCATTAGAGGAGGAGAAATTCAGAAGAAAAAATTAACTATTAAGAGTCTCCTTTGGGGAGACAAAAATTCACCTCCTAGCCATTGCAACTGGTCATGTTCAATCGCAGAGCTGATCTTTAATTCAATTGATAGAGGTAATCAACCCAAATACCTATTTGACAATTTTCTATTCTAGAATCATCCTGCTCTCAGCAGCTACTACTATGTTTATACAAGAACAAAATTTATGTAAATATTAATTCCTCCTCTCTGTTTCCCTTGTTGTGGTTGAATAGTTTAAAAGGGAGAGAAGTGTGATTCAAAGAGTTTCTATTTAAAACATAATATATTTTTTAAATCTATCAACAATCACAGTAGCTTAATTGACAGTCATTTGTTGACAATCCTCATAATGTTTTTGGTGGTTGATTTTCAGTCCAATCATTTAACCACCTAACAGGGTTCTTTGTTTATACAGAGCCACACATGTGGTCCACAGACACCCATCCAGAGCATGCAGCTTCCTAGAAATTACTCATGAACTGCAGAAAGAAAATGTAGAAAGTTTAATATAACATAAAGTAACTCATCTCTCTAACTAAGCCCAAAAGAATATGCTTCCTCTTAGATAGAGTAAGTCCCTGACTTATGAATGAGTTCCGTTCCAGGAGACCATTCATAAGTTGGATTCGTTCGTAAGTCTGACTCATTCATAAGTCCAACAAAGTGAGTCTTATACACCTTTGACGCTCCCTAGCAATCCCTTCCACATCACCACTGCTTTTCCTCTTGCTTTCTCACTTCCTGGGCTCTGATTGAGCACTGTACTACTGTATACTATCGCACTGTACAGCAAGCACTGTGCTTACTGTGACAATGTCCAGCCGACACGTGAGCTACTTCTGCGATTTGTTCACATCTACGAATGTTCATAATGCAAGGTCCATTCGTATCTGTGAAAGTTCGCAACTCGAATGTTCGTAAGTCAGGGACTTACTGTATTTGTTTTTGCCATATTTGGAATTATTCATTCATTAACTAGTATTTGTAAAACATGCACGACGTGATGCAGGCTCAGCTTTTCCAAAGCCTAGGACAGAGAAATTATAAACTTTCCTATCTCTCTAATAGGCTTTTTGAGGAAATAGGTGACATGTAATTCTTTTTTTCCCAGTAAAATTGAACTAAAAATCATTCTTGACCAATGCCCAGGTTTTTGATGAGTATACTATAATTTCTGTAAGGATATTTAGTTTATTCATGACAAGCTTGATGTAACATGATCAATAGGTTCTCCTAGAACATATTCAAATGTCTGGAATTTAAGCAGCTAACTTTCTATCTGGCTGCTGTGCTTTAGAGATACAGCATTTATAATCCAATTTACTGATCAAGAAAGCCAGAATAAGGTTTTAATTGGAACTTTGATGTGACATCATCAACTATAATCAGAAATAAAACTAACATCTTTTATGTAAGATCTTTGGTTATAACTCAGTGAGGCTTTGGACTTTCACAAACACAGTTCTTTGGCTATATTTTAAAAAGTCAGGGTCTGTGATTAGGTCTAATTCTATTAAAAGGTATTATATTTGCAAACCGCAATATACTACTGAGAAAATGGCACGATTTAATAAAAAAAGAGATAGTGGTGCCAGGCTATCTCATTATTATCATCACATTTGGCTTTCCATAATATTTTGTGCAGTCATTAAAAGCAAGGTAACAGTAATATTTTAGCCGTCTCAATACCTAGACTTCTATTTCCTTGGCTAAGACGTTTTCCTTGGATGATTGGTTGAAACTATTCAAAGGATAATTTTAGGTCCCGAAGAATTAAACACAGGTCTATTTTTATGAGGTGGGACAGATTGAAACTGTTCTTTCTGCTTGTTCCAGTGAAATTGGAAATGAAAAGAATGTGTGTCATATGAGGGACAAGTGGCATGAAGCCCATCTGAATTATATTTCATGCCCCTCTTTACAGCCTAATGTTTAACTATATCCATTTTCCTGGCAGTATTGCACCCATCAAGAACAAGTTATTGACACTTATATTTCATATATAAATCACATCAGGCAGTCAAAGCAAAGAAGGGGGTTTCAGGGAGATTGGATGATGGAGTCGAATAATGTATTTGTTTTTTCACCTCTAGGATATCACTTTAATACCATCCCGAAACAATGGCACAAAATCATTCCAATTAAATGATCTTAAAATAAGATATAAAACAAATTCAGGTGATCTCATTCTGTCTGGTGTGTCAAGAGTTGACAGAACAAAATTGAGCAGAAATAGCTTAAATTTAGCAGTCTTCACATGTGTACAAAGACTGAGAGCAGAAATTGGATTTGCTTCAGTGGAGTCAATTAAGAAAGACTCAACAAGGAAGGGTTGAAGTGCATTGACAGGGCACTGGGAATTCTGTGAACATTGACTGCCGCTGGCTTGGGCACAAATTAAGCAAGGCATTCTGGTTTCTGACATTAACTTGCTTGAACTGAGAGATTGCACTGATGATGATGATGATGATGATGATGATGATGATGATGATGATGATGATAAAAAGATAAAGGTAATGAAGAGACACATTCATCAGTGATCAGCTACCAAAGGGTCATGTCACTTTCACTCTTTATTTTTAAGGTTTCTGGTCATATAGTTTATTTCACACAATTCTTCCACTGGGACTCCAGTCATCACACCTCATTCTATTTCATGCTGTTCTTCACATAATATTTCCCATTCTAAAGAATTGAGAGGTAGCTGAGAATAAAGAAAAGTTTCTTTCCTTTGCCATATCTGTGGCAAATTATTTAGCCTACCCTGGCTTTCTCGGCATGCCACTCACTTCCCTTCACTTGCCTATCAGTTTTGAGATTTCAAATGTTAGACAGTAGTAATTTCTGTCAATAGTAAATGTTCACCATGAAATGAAAAGCAATGAGAAATTGTAATGAGGAGGATACTTTAATCAAAACAAATCAACACCTAACTCTGCTGTTAGATGATTATTTCATTAAAAGCTGCTAGAGTAGGAAAGATCTCCCCCAAAAAATTGTAAAATAAATTTGCATTTTAAAGTATTATGAGAATTTAGAATTTCTCCAAATTCGACAATCTTTGCAAGGAAGCAAATAAAAGTGAAGCAATTTTTATACTTTCTCCCTGCTCTCTATTTTTCTTGCTTCTCCCCTCCAACCCCCTCACCACCCCCAGCCCATAAAGTACACATTTAAAATGAACATATTGGTAAGAATCTTGAAGTACATTATTTTAAGAAAATATTACACGTGAAAATATGAATGAGCTTTTCTTGAACTTGTAGTAACTGGTATCTCATCTCTGATTGCAAAATAACATTTTTCAGATTTGGGGTTTTTTTAACACTATTGAAATCCATGCCATAACCTTATAAAAAAGTTGACTATTTCTGTCATTCACTTAGCAAGAAAAAATAGGAAGTATAGGTTGATGAAAACCTATATGTAGCCTGGAAACTATCTGGACAAAATGCAACTGAGAATCTATTAAGTGTTAGAATTTGAAGTATTGCTATTAATACACATTCTAGTAAATTTCCAGTACCCAGGAAAAAAAATCCTTATTTATCACCAAAGGAATATTTTGTTAGTGTTTAAATTTTAGGCTTTTGTTTATACAATTTAGAAAATGATTCTGCATTCATGGCTTGGTCCTAAATTTGCACTACCCAAAACCCACACTTTGCTCCAACAATCAGATGCAAACTCTCCTCTAAACAATGCTGAGTCCCTTATGGTTTGAAACCTTACATTTTCCATTGGATTACTAGGGGTCTGCTTTTGTATCTGGATGAATTGGAACTGGAAACTACAACCCCACTCCCCCCAAAAAAAGGTTTTTCTTCTCAATCTCTGGGGAACTTCATGGTCTCTAGCCCATACTCCTCTCTGCAAATTTCAACATTCCCTCATTCTGCTTCCTAATATCAGAAAAGAACAATAACTGCTGTAGTTGTAAAACTCAAATAGCCAATTCAAATGACATAAGCAGAGGTGGCAATCTCAAATGACTACAGGTATTAAGCAGGTGACAAAGTAGGTGGAGCAAAGGGGAGAACATGGCTTCCAATAAGCTCCAGCTGCTTTTCATTCATGATGATTGAGGCTCTGTATTGCCAGAGCTTCTATTCTTCAAGAGAAGCCAGAATTCTACTTTTTGTGTGCCACGTCACTCAATGTTAAAGCGTTGGCATTTTTCCCAGTTTTTTTGAGATATAATTGACATATATCACTGTATAAGTTTAAGGTATGTATCATAATGTTTTGACTTTCATATATTATGAAAGGGTTACTGTAATAAGTTTAGTTAGCACCCATGAATTCATATAGCTACAATAAACAGAAAAAGAACAAAGAACAAAGAACAAAGAAGCAAACCATTGTTTCCCTTCTGATCTTCTAATTAGAACTCAGAATTTACTCTTTTTAGCTGTCATATATATATCATACCGCAGTGTTCACTATAGTCATCATGTTGTACATTACATCCCTAGTACTTAGCTCTTATAATTGAAAGTTTGTATCTTTTGACCACCTTCACCTATTTTGCCCCTACCTGACCACTGCTTTTGCCTTCCTCCAATTCTATCTCCCACCACAAATCTGATCTCTTTTTCTATGACTTTGTTTTTTCTTTAATTGCACATGTGAGATCATATAGTATTTGTCTTTCTCCATCTGAGTTATTTCACTTAACATAATACCCTCGAGGTCCATCCATGTTGTCACAAATAGCAGGATTTCCTCATTTTTTATGGCTGAATAAATAATCCAGTGTGTGTGTGTGTGTGTATATCTCACAATTTCTTCATGTATTCATTCATCAATGGACGCTTAGGTTGTTTCCAGGTCTTAGTTATTATATATAATGCTATGGGGGTGCAGATATCTTTTCAAGTTAGTATTTTTGTTTCCTTTGAAGATATTCCCAGAACTGGAATTGCTGGGTCATATGCTAGTTCTATTTTCAAATTATTAAGTGACCTTCATACTGTTTTCCATAGTGGCTGTACCAGTTTATAATTTCACCAGCAGTGCATAAAGGTTCCCTTTTCTCCACATCCTCACCAGCATTTGTTATCACTTTTTAATGATGACTATTCTAACAGGCACGAGGTGATGTTTCATTGTGGTTTTAATTTGCATTTCCCTAATACCTAGTGATGTTGAGCATCTTTTCATGTACTTGCTGGCCATTAGTGTATCTCCTTTGGAAAAATATCTATGCAGGTCTTTTGTCCATTTCTAATCAGATTATATGTTGTTTGCTATGAGTTTTATGAGTTCTTCATATTTTTTGGATATTAACCCTTTATCAGATATATGGTTTGCAAATGTTTTTTTTTCCATTTTGTAGGTTGTCTTTTTACTTTGTTGACGGTTTCTTTTGCTGTACAGAAGCTATTTAGTTTGATGCAGTCCCACTTGTTTATTTTTATTTTTTAAATTTTTGTTAAATTGATTGGGGTGACATTGGTGTTAGTACAATTATATAAGTTTCAAGTATACAATTCTGTAATACATCATTTATATATCACATTGTGTGTTCACCACCTAGAGCCAGTTCTCCTTTCATCATCATATATTTGATCCCTTTTATCCTTTTCTACCACTCCCTCCCCACTTACCCGCTGGTAACAACTTAACTGTTATCTGTGTCTTTGAGTTTTTGTCTATTTGTTTGTCTTATTCGTTTGTTGCTTTCAGTTTTATATCCCACATATGAGTGAAATTATATGATTCTTGACTTTTTCTAACTTATTTCGCTTAGCATGATAATCTCAAGATCCATTCATGTTGTCACAAATGGCAGTATTTTATCTTTCCTTATGGCCAAGCAATATTCTTTTGTATATATGTCCCACTTGTTTATTCTTTATTTTGTTGCTTGTGCTTTAGGTGTCATATCCAAAAAGTCATTGCCAACACCCATGTCAAGGAATTTTTTCTCTCTTTTCTTCTATGAATTTCATGGTTTCAGGTCTTACATTTAAATCTTTAATCGATTTTGAGTTCATTTTCATGAGTTGTATAAGATAGGGGTCTAGTTTCATTCTTTTACATGTGAATATCCAATCTTCCCAGCAGAAAATAACACAGTTCAGACTTAACTACACAAGTCCATGAGCCAACAGACATCCACTGAGAATTGGAAATGTGGAAGAGAAAGCTAGCAGGCAAAAGCAATGGTCATGGAAGAATACAGTTATGTCCAGAGACAAAGCATCCATGGAGGGACAAATGAAGAAGAAATATCTGTTACTTCTTCTCCGCTATCTCATCTTCTAGTAGAAATGTAAATTGGCTCAATTTAAGAAGGCTATTCAGCAAGGAAAGCTAGGTGATAGAAACTGTATGTGTTGACCTCTTGTAGCATGAAGCAGAGAAGGATAAACAATGGATCCAGAAGAGCAGAGAATAACTAGCACACTTGAGTAAATTGTATGCAATTGTTTCCAGGGCAGAGCATCTTTTCATGGATGGGTGGGTGGATGGAAGGAATAATAGTGTTATGTACTGATTAAGAATTTGGGCATTGTGTGAAGTTTTTCCAGATTGACATTGTAGCTTCTTCATTTTATAATGTGTCTTGGATCAATTCCTCAAACTGTAAAAAGAGTATAATGAGAGCATCTATATCATAGGACTGTTTTAACGGTTAAATTATATAATATATGTAAAGTTCTTGAAACAATGTTTGACAGATTATGTGTCTGTAAATTATTAGTTATTATAATTACTTGCTCTGTTTCACTTTACCAAATGCTTCTGATGGGCTGGCCTATGGTCCAGCACAGAATCAGATTTAAAACAGAATCATAGATACTGACCAGGTGAGCCAGGTGGGTTTGGGTCCCAAAACAGTTAGACATAAGAGATACTTTTATTGTTATATCCACCTTCACTGTTGCCAACAAAGTTGTTTGACATTGGGGAGGTAATATATTTGGTCACCTCATAATTAAAGTTCTAAATTGTAAGATATTTAAGAATAATTAGGCAAACTGCTATTTTTTATTAGAAAAAATAAAGTGTATTTAGCTAAATTGAAACATACTTGAAAGAACTGAAAAAGTTTTCTACACATGAACAGCAGCAATGTGAATACCATAAGCTTTTGCATATTTCATTTTTGCCCCACCATTATAAAAGACAGCATTTTAAAAATAAAATCTAAAAAAAAAAGTGCTTGTTATTTCTCAAAGTGCATCTAACGATATACCAAGAAACTACTTATTCCTCCTCAAGCTTATGTTCTCAAGATTGACATCCTCCTTATGCAAGCAGAGAATTATTAAAACCTGAGCTAAGGCTAGACTAGTTGCTGCAGATATCACTTGAACCAAGAAGGCCAGTGGGGCCAGAAACAAGATATTGCCATTAAGGTCAAGATTCCTGTGGTTACAATTGACTAAGATAAAATAAGGTATTGCAAGTCATGAGATCTGTCTTTATGGACACTGAAGGCTAAAGGGGAAGCACCAAAAATGGTGCCCAGGTTAGTGTAGCATCTTGAACTGAACCCTCTGCAGATTATCGTTGTGTAATTAAGACAGTATACAAAAGAAGTAAGTGCTTCCCACTCAATAATGTTATCTAAGACAAGAATGTGCAATATAATGGCACAAAAATAAACTAAAGACAAAAGAATAGCAACAGCAGAACTAACAGAAGACAGGGGTAAGAATCCAACAATTGTATTTCTACTGTTTAAAAAATTGATACATGATTTACTTATAGTGTTGATTTGGGCCCTCTCAATTCCATTGTATATGAAATCTCTCATTAAATAATTCTATTCAGGTGTGTTATAATATGGAACGCGGGTGCAAATAGAGCCACTGATTTAGCTGGCTGGCAAGAATATTCTCTCCTAAGCACCTCAGACTTCCAGTTACACAGATGGGAATCATACAACTTGAGTCTGAAAAGGATGTTTTTATAAATAGCTATTGATGGGTAAAATAAGTCATATTTTATTTCTATCAGAGCATCTAATTTAGTGTTTCTCGGTGCGGGCTGGACATTAGAATTGCCTGGGGAGCTTGAAGGAAAACAAAGTAATGATGTTATTGTAGAATGTCACTCCAGATCAATTAAATTAAAATGTCTGGTGGTAGAATTCAGGAATCAGTATTTTTAAAAATACCCTTAGATGATTTTAATGTATAGCCCAGGTAAAGACTTCTGGACTTCTGAGTCACACACAATTCTTTGAGGTGTCACGTTCTGAACTCACAATATGTTTAAGACACAATGTAAGAAAGCAGCCTTCAGTGTAGCTTTGCTTCTAGGTATACAACAGAAGGCAGATGATTTTTACAGGGGTTAGTTAATACAGCAAATTTTAATGGAAGTTGAGCACATTAGAAATAAGGAGAGCTCGGTTGAATATGAATTGCTTATTTGAACCATAGAATTTATGAGTTAAAAGAAATGAAAAAGAGTATCTAGTTACAAATAATAAAGCAAGTCTCATGGATGGAAGCTATTTTAAAATTCCTTGGTTCACTATACCCCTATCTACCACCACCTATTTATTATAAAAATGAGAAAAACTGAGGCTCAGTGAAGGAAATTAAGGAGGCTAAACTTACGAATTTAGTTAAGAAAGAGGTAAGACTATAGTTAAGTCTCTTGACACTAAAGCCAGTGTTCTTACTCCTACTTTACATTTTAAGTCACAAATTTCAAAATAAACATTATTGTTTCATATTTTGTTGGGAAGGTGGTAATACTGGGCTGTTCTATTGTCACTCTGGTTACATTGGAAAATGTGTTTCCCAGAATCTCTTTGTGTATGTGGGTCTAGATTAAAGTTGGCCAAAAGGGAAGTTGTATGAAGCTAGGTAGGCTGGAGTGAAGCAGCAAATATCACTGAAGGATTTGGGGGTCAGATTCAGTGACAAACAGATGCATAAATACTGTAATATTCCACCTTATTCTCCTTCTCCTTATTTCACATCCAGCTTTCTTCCTAACTTCTGGCCTTGTTGATCAACGGCAACCATAGTTCCATCACCAGACACTAGCTGTGAACTTGCAGAACCGCCAGCCTTCTGTGAGATATTTCATGGGTTCCCCCTAGTGGCCTCACTCTGGCTGCAAGTTATGACTTCATTCATACCAGTGCCCTAGGGGGTGCTGATTACAGAGTTTCTTTAGACCTTTCAACTTTTATTTGTGGAAACTTGCCTCTCTAGTGTCTTCTGCAGAAGTGTAGCATCCTATCATAAATCTCTTGTTCTATTATTCTTCTATTGGTTCTGCTTTTTATGAATGACAGCTGACTGATATGAGGGGAAAGGGATAACAAAGTAGGACTTTTGACTTCCATGATGCAGTTATAAACCCAAGGTGATGGTGATAACATTCATTCTCAAAATGCTCTAAATTTGCAAAGTGACTCTTTATAGTTTCTAACTAATTCCTGTTTTATAAGAAAAAAAAGGCATGTTCAATTCAGAAATAAAGCAGTCAGTTCGGAGGAATGATGACAACTCTACCAAGACACTGCTGCATAAGGCTCCCACCCTGGGCTCCTCTGACTCCCCTACAGACCGTCCTCAGATGAATACTGACACTGTTGTGAAATTCTGCTAATTATACAAGTCAGTTTTGAAATATTCATTTGGATTATTTTACGGAGATGGATATTAATGGCTTGTTAGCTTTGAAAAAAATATTTTCTTTGATCTTAGAGAGTTGGGTCCTATACTTTGGTAAAGAAAAGTGGACTAGAGAGAAAGAAGTCTGAGCATTTCCTATTCTTCCACTTAATTATGGTAAAGTGAGTTCCCTTTGATTTTGGTGGTAAGATTTAAAGATACAGAGCCAGGAGTTAAAATCATCCTCTCAGGAGTCATTCTGAAAACCGTATTAAGCTACAAATGTCTAAATCTGATTAACATAATAATACGGTTCCATTCTCAAAGTTAAATTGAGCAATACAGAAGTATTGTAACAAATAACATTTAAGTAGTCCTTAGGTACTGTAATGGAAAGCATTGAACAAATCTGGAAGTATTGACATGTCCAAGGATCAGAGATATTTAGTACTAAAGTAGGAAAGAGTGGAAGCCTTCACTTATTTAGAGTTTTAAAACACAAACAAGAGTCTTGTTCTCCAATACCAATATACAAAGGTACCATCATCTTGGGTATGCTAAACCCTGCTAATAATAGTGGTTTCCTGGGCTCTACTGTCTGGATATTCTGATTCAGTAGATACATGGTGGGACTTGTATTAGTTATCTATTGCTACATGACTAACTATGCCCCCCCCCCGAAACAGCAGTATAAATCAAGAAACATTTATTATCTCACATAGTTTCTGAGGTCAGAAATCTAGAAATGACTTGGCAGGGTGGTTCTGGCTTAGGGTCTCTCATGAGAGTCCAGTGAAGCTATCCAGTGGGGCTTTATCACTGGAAGACCTGAGTGGAGTTGGAAGAGCTGTTTCCAAGACATCATACACATACAGTCATTGGGACATCGCCTCAGCTCTCATTAGTTGTTTCCAGAAGGCCTCAGTCCTTGCCATGTGGACTTTTCCATACGGCTCCCTACATGGTAGCTGGCTTTGCCAAAAGTGAGTCATCTGAGAGAAAGAATCTAAGTGACCAGGATGAGAGACACAGTATCTTTTACATTCTATTCTCAGAAGTGATCTATCATCTTCTGCCATATTCTATTGGTCATAGAATCCAATTCTAGTAGAATGTGAGAGGGAACTCACAAGAGTGTAAACACCAGGAGGCAGGGATCATTGGGGGCCGACTTTGAGGCTGCCTGACATAGGGCACTAGAGTATACTTTAGTATGCACCTATGACTATTAATTCACATGTTGCCTGTAGACCACAGTTTGGGAAAAAAATAATCTATAGAGCATGTTAATTTTTAAAAAGTGCATAATTTATTAATCCATCCATCCATTCATTCAAGCAAAAAATACACATAGTTTTCTGAGATTAATCATAGGAAACATTTATCACTGGAAGAAAAGTCTTTGAAATTTGACTGTATATGTCACCAATCATCAGAGAAATGCAAATTAAGACCACAAAAAGATATCACCTCACACCTGTCAGAATGGCTATTATCAATAAATCAACAAACAACAAGTGTTGGCAAGAATGTGGAGAAAAGAGAACTCTCATGCACTGTTGGTGCAATTGCAAATTGGTGCAGCCACTATTCAAAACTGTATGGAGGTTCCTCAAAAAATTAAAAATAGAACAACCTTATGACCCAGGAATTCCATTCCTGAATATTTATCCAAAGAAATCCAAAACACTAACTCAAAAAGATATATGCACCCGTATGTTCATTGCAGCATTATTTACAATAGTCAAGATATGAAAGCAACATATGTACCTATCAACAGAAAATTGAATAAAGAACAAATGATATACAGAGGGTGCCAAAGTAATGTATACACATTTTAAGAAAGGAAAAAACTGTATCCAAATTATAATAATATATGCCGATAACAAAAGATGAATACAAGTCACATTTGACTTCTGCAATTAGAAGAGGTGCTCGAAGGGGTTACCATCAGCATAATTTTAATACAGTATTTTCTTTTCTTAAAATGTGTATACAGTTTTTTAGCACCCTGTGTATACACACACACACACACATGCACACACACATTGGAATATTACTAGGCCATAAAAAAGAATAAAATCTTACCATTTAAAACAACACAGATGGACCTAAAGATATTACGCTAGATGAAATATGTCAGGCAGAGAAAAACAAATACCATATGATTTCACTTATATGTGGAATCTAAAGAACAAAATAAACAAACAGAAACAACTCATAGATACAAAGAACAAACTGATGTTTGCCAAATGGGAGGGGGTTTGAAGGGCTAGGTAAAAACGGTGAAGGGATTAAAAAGTACAAAATGGTAGTTACAAAATATTCTCGGGGATGTGTAAAGCACAGCATAGAGAATATAGTAAATAACATAGTAATAGCTATGTATAGCTCCAAGTGGGAACTAGGCTTATCAGGAGAATCACTTCGTAAATTATATCAATGTATAACCACTATGCTGTACACCCAAAACTAATATAAAATAATATTGAATGTCAACTGTAATTGAAAAATTTAAAAAATCAATAAATTTTAAAAAAGATTTTGGTATTTCGCTTGGCTCACATCAGTGTGTTCACATTTGATGATCCTTCAAACCCTTCACATTAAACATTGATAACAGGGATTAGAAGCTCTAGTCTAACAGAAAGATGTAGGGAAGGAAGGAGTCTTTAGCTTTTGCCAAAGTTGTGCGCTCAGGAGTTTACTGCTTTTCCATGTAAATAGGCCAATCACAGAGACATCCCTGCAGTATATATTTGAACTGACAAAAAGCCTCTCAACTATTGGGTTGTCAGAAAAGTCATGATGCATTTTTGCAACAAAAAACATGGAAAAAATACGTCATGACTTTTCCAACAACCCCAATACATGCTCATCAGCACCAAGTTAGCGGCAACAAGCAACCAATGGTTAATGGTTGTATAATTTTTATTGTAGTTTTCAGGCCTACCACACATCCGTGATAAGCAAGAAACAGGGATGCCAATGATCTCATCCAATACCCTTAACCACAAAGCCTGAAAGAGGTCCTAATTAAGCATTCAGAGACATTTAGAGCTTCCAGTATTTGGAACACAGAGCCTTAATAACATGATAAAAACTTGTGGGGCCAGCTGGGTAGCTCAGTTGGTTAGAGCGCGAGCTCTGAGCGACAGGGTTGCCGGTTCAATTCCCACATGGGCCAGGGAGCTGCACCCGACATAAGCTGCAGCTGAGCTGGTGAGAGCACATGCTCTTAACAACAAGGTTGTGGTTCGACTCCTGCATGGGGTGGTGGGCTGCGCCCTCCTGCAACTAGATTGAAAGTGGCAACTGGACTTGGAGCTGAGCTTGCGCCCTCCACAACTAAGATTGAAGGACAACAAATTGACTTGGAGCTGATGGGTCCTGGAAAAGCACAATGTTCCCCTTCCCCAATTCCCCAATAAAATATTTAAAACAAAACAAAACAAACAAACAAACAAAAACTTGTGACAGTCCCCAGAATACATCGACTGCAGTGGTTTTAGACAAATCTTCACCTTACTACAGGGTAGTTGTTGACAACTTGGGCAAAGCATGATGGGTAGACACCGAGGTTAATTGACAAATGAAAAATCTTAACATGAGCCTGCCGGCAGTGGCGTTGGTTAAGAGCTGGCTTGGGACGCCAGAGGACCCTGGTTCGGATTCCACATATAAGGGCCAGTGACACTGCCCTCTACAGCTAAGATGCTGAACAACAGCTCAACTGGGAGCTGGGCTGCCGTGAGTCGCCCGTGACATAGGCTGCAGCCTCTGCTGCAGTGGTTTGCCATGGGCTACCATGTGTAGCCAGCAGCCAGCGTGAGCGGCCAGCAGATGCAGTGAGTGGCCATCCAGAAGCCGGTGACTGATCTGCCTTGCCTGGGAAGAGCGCAATGATGGTGCCAACTTGGGCCAGTGAAGCAACNCTGCCTTGCCTGGGAAGAGCGCAATGATGGTGCCAACTTGGGCCAGTGAAGCAACGTCCTCCACAACTAGACTGAAGAACAAAACAAGAGCAACTTGTCTGTCCCCCTTCCCCCAATTCCCCAATAAAAATCTTTAAAAAAAAAAAAATCTTAACACATCTAGTTGTAGGGGACCAAAGCCTCTTCCTCAGGAAGCCAATAATTAAATTTAAGATTAACCTAAACCCAGACTGCTTAACATGGTATTGAAAGGTCATGGGAAAAAAAATCTGTTTGCTCCATGAGTGCCAAGGTTTCATTCTGAGAACCTCAGCTGGCGTCAGAGTCCATTTAGGGAAGGGAAGAAAACAAGAACTTGTATGAATCTGAATTAGAGTGATGATAACACAAAATGTCAGTTTCTTTGAAATATAAAACGAATTACTAAAAATCAGAGGCTAATGAATATTTCCCCAGATCGTGTACTACTCAAAGTACAAGCATACATGGGGCAAATGTAAAATAATCCTCATCATGAGGAACCAGGAAATGGTCAACGAACATGCATTGTTCTTCAGAGATCTGAATGTGTGTGCTGAAATTGCTCTAAATTTTGGCCCACAATTTGTGTGTGGATAAAATGAGGTCTTTTATAATAACATCCAATGTCATAACTGTTGCTGGCTGAATGAATACATAGTTAACACGCCATGTGTAAAATTCTCCTTGTGGTGATTCTTCCCTTGCAGTTCCCTCCTTCACCATCCAAGGAGATCTTCCATTTGGTCTTCTAAGGTCATTGCCTTTTGCTCACATTATTAGCCCCTTGATTTCTCGTGGTGATTTCTTAACATTATTTAAAGTTACAGTGACAAATTTAGTGTGCAATCTTTCAAGGTTGCCCCCTACCACTAAACTTCAGACAATATTCTTGTTTTCAATTTTCTCTAAAAATGGAAATTCAAAAACATCACAACTTAAAACTGAAAGAAAGTTTTCACGTCACAAAGTATAACCGTGCTTCTGATCCTCAAATCCTATTCTCCTCATCTGGTCATTCATTTGCTGTCTGACCAGCAGTCCTGTTGGGGAACCCAGTTTCCCAAGGAAGATCATTTCATCTTTCAAAAGTTCTAATTCTGTGGCAATATTTGTTTTCCTGAAACTTGTCAACACCGGTTTTTATCTTTGAAACCATTCATAAGGTCAACTTTCACATATTTCATGTTAGCAGTCACATTTTCTTTGCATCTTCATTATTCAATCTAGATATTTACATTCAAATAATATATATTTTAAGTCTTGTCTGAATCTGGTCAAGCTACTCCTCATGTGTGCATGTTTCTGTTTTATTCTTAATGCTTAGCACTTAAAACTTATGGGAGGTTTTTCAGGTGTGGGCTAGCCACCATTATTAGACAGGAATTCTTGCATCCATAAGAAAAACAAAAATCAAAACTCTGCCTGTCAGTTTAGCCTGAGTTTGTAAGCCTTGTTGATACCTATCAATTGCAGACACAAAGATATTAATAATTGTCTTACAAATCTCCAAGCCTGCCTTTAATATGAGCTCTTCCTCACCTACTCAATGCTAATGTGTTTTATTTTTTAGATGCATGTGTTATATGCATGTATTACTAGGAAAATATCAATTGTTATATAGCCATTACTCAAACTTGCCAAAATATATATATTTTTTATACATGATCTGTCTTCCATTCTGTCACCTATTCTTCCTAGATTTTGGTACTCATAAATGTGATAGAGATCACTTTTCTATCTGGGCTTTACTGAAATTTTGGCTAAGAATTCAAATGGGCTTTCAGCATTAATCTTTAATTATATATTTCTCTGATGGGGCAGTGGTACTAATATTTTGTTCCTTTAATCCTTTCAATTATCTGTGAGACACACATTATTATTTCAATTTTACAGAAAAAAAAGAGAGAACAGTGATATGTCTATCCAAGGCAGCAATGTCGTGAGAGTCAATTATCCACATTTCTTCTCAACTCTACATTCAGTGACATCATTTACTAGCTAGAAATTGGCCATGGTGAGATTACATGCACCAAGGAAATCATACACACCACTGGTCCGAGGTCACACAGTCAGTAAGAAGCAGAACCATCTCTTGAACTAATGTTTGACTTCATATTCCAGTTTCCAGAATCTTTCTAATATACTGTATTGCTGAAATCAGAATTGATAGTGAGTAAAGGACAGAGACAATGAATTTCTGGGCAGCTGGATTTACTGAAGGGCTACTAAAAGGAAAAAGTTTGAAGGATAGAAATGAGTCACTGGTTAAAACTTCACCTATTTCATATTTTGCTCTTTTTTCTTTTAAAATAGTACCACATCAATGGTAGTTTTTCATTTATGATCAACCATTAGTCTTGAAATATGTTTCTATCTAAATTTTTAATTTTTTTATTAAACATATTATCAGGTCCTTGTGCCCACTGAATTTCAATTTACTTTACAGAACCCATCCCAAATCCATCTAGTCCTCTATTACCATTCAGTTATTTCAGAATTAAATTACAGTTCTCATACTCCAAACAGTAGCAAAGATTTGCCTAGTGGAAAATACACTAGAAAGTTCTTACAATCAATCGGCATGGTATGAAAAGCATTGATGCTGACTCTTTTGCATAAGGTGTTCTCCACGGTACGTCTTACAGAATGAAAACGCGGCGCGCGGCGCTACAAAGGGCGTTTTACACACATGCTGGGTAGAAATTCTAACACGGAAAACTTTTTAAAGATAATATAGCTCTAATTTTTCAACTTGACAACAGAGCAGCAGCTACGTTTTGTAAAGCCTGGGGAGAGAGGGACTACAAAATAAAATATTTCCTTCTTGTTGTCTTAAAAATATCTTCCAGGGGGAAAAGGTAGTTCTCACCTTTGAGTGCACATTTTCTTCTCCTCCTTCTCCCGCTCCTCTCTCCTGTGCCACAGAGCTGTTCTTCATTCGACAGATACCAGGTATACGACGATACTGATTTTCATAGCAGTGTGCGATCTCTGTTTACACTGGAGAGGCCCAGTAGGCACAATTTTGGGCTTGATAGTAAAGGCAAACTAATGTCCCCCAAAGATTTTTCAGAACACTTCACACCAAATGTGGTATTTTAAAGCGTTCCCATTTTCCATAATTGGATTCACACGGCATAGCAAGAGAAAGTACATTTCAGCAAATACAGAAATTAATAAGAATTAATATAATTTATTCTAGAATTCTCATAGGATGCGTATGGATTTTATGCATAATTTTGTAAAAGATAAGGCCGTGCAGATAAGCTGACTATTCAGAAGTCAGCTTAAAGACTACTGACCCAAAAAGGAGAGTAAAACAGGGAAGACATTTGAAAGGGAACAAAGCATCCTATTAATATTCATCTTGTATTTAAATTGAGTATAGTTTTCATCATTGGGAATATGTGCCCTATTGTTATAGTTTCTTGGGATGCTTGATCAAGTCATTAGTAAAACTCTGTCAGATTTCTGCATAAAATAGAAATAGCCAGCCCTCTCTTCAAAATAAGTTCCCAAATGCTGACTGCACATTGCAAATATGCTATCAATAGTGCATGAGGTCTTCAAGTGATTCTTATTATCTCATAAAAATATCAGAAGATGGGGACCCTATTATATTATCATGTTAATCATATAGTCACCCTCTCTAATCATTGAAGTTTGGATTTAACTTAGTCACACAGCAACATTTTAAAGTTAGCTTTTTTTTTTTTTGAAAGCTTATAAGAGTTTATTTGAGCCAAACTGACGATTGCCAGGAAGCAAAATCTCAACGGATTGAAAAAATGCCCTTACAGTTGTTTTTTAAAACTGAAAGGCAGTAAGCATCCCATCTTGACTTTACAGTGCTATGCTAACACACAGATTCACTGGTTTAAAATAAGACTTACATTAAAAAGAACTTTCTTATAATAGTCCCTTTTCATCAACGCTATAAATCAAAATTGCTAGTTTCTGCTCATGTGCCCTCAAATGTAGACATCAGTACTAGTCTTTGTAGAAAAGTCTTATGTTAATGTATGTTCAGATGCCAGCCACATGCTACCAAACTAAAGAAAATAATCATAGCATTCTGAAGTTGACAAAAAAATTGTATGATATTGTACCATTTTACAGCAAAATAATGCTTCATATGCTTTTTATCTCTTTTCATATGCACCTACAACCGACTATAGTTATGAGAACTTTCCTAGGGTTGAGGCTAGGAGGAATATGAGTCAAAATTTGTAACTTAGAACTCTGTTAAAAACAAATAACATAAACCATATGTTTCTGGCAGTGTGGAGATGAGTTGAGATGTTGGTAGAAAGATTCTATTGCTAACAATTCCCTTTCTCGAGTGGAAATAATAATATCCATGCCATAAAGTTATCCTGGTGATGAAATGAGATAATGCATATAAATACTTAATGAGAGGGCCTGGCACATAGTAAGTCCCCAATTACTGTGATGGCCGTGCAAACGCACCACCCAGATATTCTCCTGCAGGGGCGTGTAATTGCCTGACGGCCCCAGCTGCTGCCTTCAGGACCCAGTGAGTTTGCCCCAATGTCAGGCTTCCAGACAGCTGCTCCAATAACTGAACGCAGCAATGATACTAATGAAGGCCATTCCCACGAAACACGGGCTCCTTTAATGGATGAATAAGGCTTGAGTACTCTCCAAAGCTCTAGCTGAAAATATTCTAGAACTGTACTGCAGTGTAAGACTCTTCCTACCTAAGCTTTCAGGTATCCTTATCTCCTTCACACATCTGACCTGCATTGCAATCTGAAGTCCCTGCTTTTTTTCACTCCCTCTTCTTTATCTTTTTTCACGCCCAGTAAATATCTTGCACATTTCATCCTATCTTGATGGCTGCTTCTCCCAGAACATCCACCTAGCACAATTAGCTATTGTGTTACTATCCATTTTTTTATCACATTTTAAATCTATGTGGTTTCATTTTAGAAAAGATGCCAAATTCTCTAAACTAAACGGTTCAACTTCTTTTTCCCTATACAAAAGAACATCAGGAAATTGTGGCTCTGGTGTCAGTTTTCCTATTGTTTTATCTTGAGAGAACCACTTATTGACTATGGGCTTCAGTTTCCTTAACTCCAAAAACAAAAAATTATATGATTTCTAAAGTCATTGCAGTTCTGAAATTCAGTTTTTCTATGATCTATTATGTAGTAGTTGCTGAGACTATGTAAAGAAGAGAGGAGTGTTGCCCCCAGGTCCTAGAAGCTCTCCATCTAACAAGGGAGATGTGTCATATATACATAAGGAAGCATATTGTTTTTGTTTTTTGATCTTTAAATACAAGTCACCCAGAGATGTGGCTGCCTCGGTGTTTATTTCTTTGTTTATCGTTTACCCTGTTGGGAAGCACTGAGAAGGTTTGTGGAAAATGACACATATACTACTTTTCTAAGGGACAAATATATAAACATTTGCTGTCACTGTGGTTATTCATTGGTATTTGAAAAATGAGGAGGAGGGATGTCTGGGAGTGGATGAGAAATAAGAAACAAGTTCGTTTAACGTTTTAGAGAAAAGAACTCTACAGTAACATAGAGGAACCCTGATGGTACAGTGCTTTTCCTAAGGGATGTCCCCAGCTCCTGCCTGCATGAACATAAGCACGACAGGGAAATTTGTGTCATGAGCCACACCATAAACCTTTCTTTCATTTGATTTAAAAGTTTTCATTTTTCAAATCAGCCTCTTTACTTATACTTTATTAAATAGCATCATTATTATAAAAGTAAAATTGAATAAGAATACATTTCAAAAACAAATATATAAGGAGGATGTAAAGGTCACCATATTTCATTATTTGGTAATTGTGCAGCAGTTTAGTGTATTTTGTCCCAATATTTTTATTCTATGCATATATGTATTTTTCTGAAATTGACAATACTCGGTATGTATAGTTTTTGATACTTTTTCAGTTTAAATTTTTGTCATACAGATTTTTTCTTAATTGCAATGTCATCAAAACATGTGTAAGTTGCCTAATATTATAATTTATATGTGTAGTATAATACATGTGCCAATTCCCTTATTTTTGTATAACTACTTGTTGCCCATTTGGGCTTTTACCAATGATACTGTGTGTTGGATAGGGATATGTTTTCCACCAAGTGCCAGGCACACTCACAACCCAGTCTATGGAAACCAAACCATGTGGCCCTCTCTGGAAGTGAGATCTGTTTGGAGCAGTATTATATACCTGACAAAAGAACCACAAACCTATAGACTACACTGTAGTCAATAAGGTTTCTGGCAGAAGCTATTTTATTTATTTTATTTACTTAATTTTTTGAGAAGGTGTACATAAGTCATTCAAAGAGGTCAGAGTCTCCTTGTGAAGGCAGAAACCAAAATATAGAGAGAAAGCCATAAGCTGAATCTAGGAGCAGCTGTCATGAGGTAGTGTGACAATAAAGATTCAGGAAGAGTCAGAAACATCAAAAAACAAAAACAGAGCAACCTAACCAAAGTGGTACCCTGTGAGAGGAAAGAGCAATGGGCACATGTTGCTAAGGATAGGACAAGATGATGTTCTTGGAGGAACTTCAACATATCCCGAATGACAACTCCCACCCTTGAGTCTAAGTTGCATGTCACTCTCATTTAAACCTGGCTGGGCAAGTCCTTTTGTTTTCCTTACTTACCCTCATAGCTTTACAACATACTCCTGACAGCTGAGGGTAAACTTGCATCAGTTTCTTATAAAGCAAAAGAGCCTAAGTTATATAGACCACTAAAATAAAAGTTGAGTCTATGCCCTTGCCACAGCTGTGATTATATCCTTAGGATGATTCTGGAAATAGAATATATTGGTCAAAGTACAAGAATAGGGATAAGACTCTCACATAATGTCAAATAGCTCTCTAGAAATAATTTACTAATATGTACTGCCACCATCACTGTATACAATAATTTTAAAAATATTTGTCGATTTAAAAGTCTAAAACAATGTCTCATAATATTATTATAAATTCCTTTGATCATCAGAGAGGCTAAACCTTTTTAATGTTTATTGGCTATTTGCATTTCATTTGCTGTGAAATATTATTTGCTATGGGTCAAGACTCAATTATTACTAATTCTTAACTAGTGATAAGATTCTTTCCCTGTGACAGAATCAACCAGATCATATTTGAAACTTAAAGTGTTTGTTCTTGAAGATTGTCATATATATGATAGATTTATTTTCCCCCTTTGCTTTTATCTGAATAGTTTTGGGGATAGAGAAAAGCATGAATAAATCTGTTATCATGGATTTGATCCCCAAGTGAACTAATTAGTGTCTTTATGTTCTATGGCCACTTAACGTACTTATTTTCAGGTCAGTTCATTATAAGGTACCAGGGGAGGGAATGAGGATGGTTTAATGCAAATCCTCCTTCACAGATAAAAGAAAAGAGGCAAAGCATTCCTAGTTGGTATAAAGGTGAGAGTCCTATAGCTCGACTTGGTCTCCCCTGCCCTTCCTTGCGTATTTTTCTCGATGGTGCCTATGTAAAATCCTAGGTTTTCATAGAACACAATATGAAAACCAATATGGAGTTGCAATATTTATGAAGGATATAGTCATTTTATATATAAGGATATTTGAGGTCCAGAAATAGAAATGAAGGTACCAATAACAGCTTAATTCCCACTATGCTGCTGCTACTTTGATCAGGTAGAATAATAATTAAGAAAGATTTTTTGTAAACTAAAAGGGAGAGCCACATAAACAAAGACTATTTAGATCTGAAAAAGTAAATTTATAGATAACTCTCTCATTCTTGTACAGTCTGGGTAAGAAAAGAAAAGGCAATGACAATCAACAATCATTATCTAAAAAGCCTAATATAAAATATGAAATACAGCCACTTTCAGATTTGAATATGTTCACTCATTCTGTGCTCTTTTATATCATAGGAAAGCAGATCAAGCATTCTCAAAAGAATACCAATTTTCTCTGACACTAAAGTGCGACGTTATTGACTAAGTAATTTATGTAGACTGATAGAAGAGCTATATCTACCTGGTCCCAAGAAGGAAAATGACTCCCAACCTTAAGAGATCATGAATTTTGAATAAGATGCGCTAAACAACTCTTTTTTGGTTAATAGGTCAGGCCCAAGCAAAGTGATAAAGTGTTGTCTGTTCAACAATTGCCTATCCCCTTTTGTTTTTATCTTCCCTCTGTTCAAGGCCCGTCCCATTTTCATTCCTCTTGAGTTTTTGAGCCCCAACTATGGTATACAGACAGGCTCATCTTCAAGGGGCAGGGCCTCAAAATACAGACGCTTCTTAACCCATGCATAAATTTTTTTTTCTGTGATTCCTTCTCTTGTTAATATAGAAAATAGTGTTTAGCTAGCTAAACTCAAAAACTGAATCCATTTTCTAATAATGTCCTTCATAATCATTATTTTCATTTTGTCAAGGTATTATTTCTTTATTCATGCATTCAGTAAACATCTAATGCTACCTTTCATGTTCTACATGTTATTGATATGATGATTACTAAGACAACAGTTTCTGTCATCCTAGAGCATACAGAGTATGCAGACAACTGGAATGACAAGTTCAATTTTGGGAAAGTTTAGCTGTTATGGAAATGTGTTTAAAAAAACAAAATAACACAGAATTTGGAGATTAGAAAAATTATTCCAGAATAACTGCTTTCCAAGAGAGGAGGTACAGAATGATGGTTTGGAGTTCAAAGGCTGAAGCCAGACTACCTGAAATCAAATCCAAGCCCACAACCTGTTACTCATGTGACCTCCAGCAAGTGGCTCTGTGTCTTTGAGCTATATTACTTCTCTGTAAAATGAAGATAATAGCAGCACTGAATTCATAGGATTGTTGTGAAAATTAAATGAAACAATACACACAACAGCTTCTAAGAGTACCTGGCACATGGCTAGTGCTCAATAAATAAATGATAGCTATTATTATTAAATTAAGACCATAAAAATGAGCAGGAGTTAGGTGAGCCAAGGAAGATGAGGTGAGAGAGAGAGATGGACAAAGAGGACAATAAAGTCTCAACCTTAGAAACAGGAAGCAGATTTGCTGGCAAATTTAAGTAAGTCGGGGTGACGACTTCTGTTTCTGGCCATAATGGAGTAATGAAAACTTACCTTCCCACCTTAAACAATTAAATACTGAAAAAAAAAATGAAACAACAGTTTTCGTCATTAGACTAAAAATAGGCAGCACTGGACAGTGACTGTAAGAGAAAGGAAACAAATGAGGTGACGTCAGCCCTGCAAGTGACCCAAATCACTGTCTGGAGAGACTTTCCAAGTCATGGCACCTGGTGGGGCCAGCCAAATTGATCATGGCAGTCTCCATGGATTGGAAAGGCAAAATATGGGGTCCCGTGAGACCAAGTTGGCTAGAATTTGCAGAGCCAAGTACTGTAGCACAGGGAGCTGCATGGACAAACAGGACTCTGGAGCTCTTCATTGGATTCCCTGAGGACTTCACTGCACATATGAATGAGGACACTACTGAGACCGGAGAAAGAATTCCTAGACAGAAGCAAGCTGAAACTGACATTGGCGTTCACACAGAGGAGGAAATAGTTTGTGTATCTGCCAGCCAGAGTGGCGAGAGCCCCTCACAGGGCATCATGCACAGTCCTCAGAAAGGTATTGCCTCAGCAGTGAGGCTAAAGAAGCTCAAGATTATGGACTGTCTTGTCCTTCCCAGCTAGGCTTACAAACAAGCCTCGAAAAAAATTAAACTGAGCTGCATCTCTAAAAACAGTCCTAAAGAGTAAAGAAATCAAAAGAAAAATCCATCACCCAAAAACATAAAATTTACACTGTCTGGAATAATAAGCATGCAAAGAAGCAGAAAAATATAACCCACAAACAGGAGACAACCAATTAATAGAAACATACAAGAAATAACACATTGTAAAACTGAACAAAAACTTCAAAAGAGCTATTATAAAATGTATGCCATATGTTCTGGGAGGTAAAGGACAGTATAAGTATAATAAGGTGATACATTAAAGGTATTTTAAAAAATGAACTCCTAGAGATAAAAAAATACCACACTTAAATAAAAAACACAGTAGATGAGAATAACAGCAGATTAGACACTACAAGAAAAAAGAAAACAGCAAACTTGAAGGCCTACCAATAGAAGCAATCCAAAATGAAACAGAGAGAAAAAAAAAGTCAAAAGTAGTTCAGTGTGGCTAGTAGCAGAAGCAGCTCGGGAAAGCAGCCACAGAGGAGAGCTGGAGACAGAGTAAAAGTAGTTCATAGAGGAACGAATAAGTCTCATGAATGAGCTTACAGTTGACAGGTTTAGCTTAAGGAAATATTTCAATAAAGAATGTCGGTCAGTATAGAGGGCTATGAAGAAAGATGTATTTGGACAACAATTTCCTTTGTAGCCCTTCAAAAATCACCACCTCAAAATTCCTAAATGCCCATCAAGAATTGCAAGAATAAGTCAATTATTGCATATTCACATACTGGAATAAAGCACTAAAAATGAAAAACCTACAATTACATGCAATAAAATAGATGAACATAGCAACATAATGTTCAGCAAAAGAAACCAGGTACAAAAGAACACAAACTGTGTAATTTCATTTTGAATAAAATGGGCAAAATTAATCCATGGGGTTAAAACTGAGGATGGGGTATCCTTGGTGGTAGGAACACAAAGGGGTTCAAAGGGGACTTCTAGGGTCCTGGTAATGTTGTGCTGCTTAATCTGAATTACAGTTACATGGAGAGAGTTCCATTTATGAAAAGTAATTGACCTACATTTTTATAGTATATGACTCTTCTGTGTGTTTACTACTTTGCAGTAACCTGATTTTGAAGTTGATCACTAAGAAGGTTGACTCTGAGTTGGGCCTAGTTGGGAGCAGTTAGGAGTGGGAGAGGAAACAAATGGATAATTCAAAGACGAAAAAGTGTTTAGATTAACATGGCAGTGTTGATGGTGGTGGGAGTAGTGTTTTGTTTTGTTTGTTTTGTCTTTTCCCAATCAGAATCCTTAGATTCCAGAAAATGAGCTATAGAATCTGCACTAGGCCACCTCCATCAGTCCCTAAGGCCACAGTTCCCTGAGGCACGTTCTCCAGGGCGCTGGTGGGCTCTGTTTTCACTCACTCTGTTGATAAAATTCTCGAAGGCCAAGACACAAAGAAGCTTCAAGTGAATAGTAAGTTCAGTAAATGCTTTATCTCTTATTCCTTTTTTTCCCATTTTGCTTACAGTCAGGCATATCCTAAAGGTATGTGAACTTTCTTTTACAGAGCATTTACTGTGTGTCATAGAGCACAGTCCCTTGATATGAAGAAAGAATAACTAACTTATTTATTAGCATTTGAAGGAAACTTTTGACAGTTATTTGAAACTTGATTGTAAATGCTATGGAATTAAGACTATTTTTCCTTCTCTTTCTAGCACTAAGCTTCATCCTACTAATATATATTTTTTAGTTAAATTGTACCACATAACAATTGAAATGTCTTCTCCAATAGAAAAGACACACTTTCTTTTTCTTTACATTTTGTCTCCTCAGCATACTATCCTCCTAGGATGCACTCATAATTTTTTAAATCATACAATACAAACAATAACTATGTATATAAACATGTACATAAATATTAGACATAGATCAGAAGATAATGGTTAGTTAGTTAGTAAATGATAAAGATAGGTACAGGATGATAGGAATAGATAGGTGATAGATAGATAGATAGATATTATAGATAGGTCAGTAGATAGAGATGATAGATAGATATTATAGATAGATCAGTAGATAGATAGATGATAGATGATAGATAGATAGATAGATAATTAATAGATAGATAATAGATACATAGACAGGTACAATATGTGATCAAAAGATACTGTGAATGCTGGTGCTGAGTGATATTCAAAGGAAAGGCAGGGAAGTATCTTCAATACAGGAAGTGGTGCATTGAACCTTAGTAACAGTGTGTGACAAGTTTCAACTTGTTTGGTGCAGTCAGTCAGGTATGAGCTACGGTTGAGAGAAGGTGTGCTTTAAAGTGTGCTGTAAATCATCCTCCATCATGATAACACTCCGTGTCACACATCACTTCTGATACAGCAATTTCTGTCAAATAAAAACATTACAGTGTGTCCTCACCCACCTTATTCACCGGATCTGGCACTGTGTGACTTCTGGCTCTTCCCCAAAGTCAAAATGATTCAGGACATCAAGGCAGCCATGACAGTGCAACTAAAGACACTCATGAAAGAGGACTTCCAGAACTGCTTCAGAAAGTGGCAAGAATGATGGGATAAGTGTTTTTGAAGAGAGAGGGGGTATTTTAAGGGGGATTAATGGCAATGTGCCTTCTACTATAATAATTTTTTTTATTTAAACATTCACCATATTGTTTGATCACACCTTGTAGATACCCTCTATTTTCCAAATAAATGAGCACAGGTAGCAAGTCTTTGGGTATGGCCCATCAAAGAATGGGGGTCTCATATATGGTGACAGAAGATTTGAACTCTGGGTGGTGAATACACAATGCAATATACAGATGATGATGTCTTGTAGAATTGTATACTTGAAGCCGATATAATTTTATTAACCAATGTCACCCCAGTAAATTTAATAAAAAAAAATTTTTTAAAGAATGGTTAATTCGTTATTCTTTAGAAAAAAATATTCCCCAAGTGTTTTTTTAAGTCAATCTTTTAACCAAATGCTTATTTTCTTTAAAATATTTAGGCTTTATCCACAGTTGTACAAACATCTCCAAATAAAAGCCTGGTTCTGCTCACATGTGCTGATGTCAAACTCCACAAGTGGAATAGTTGTCAGAACTCCATCATTGTTTATATCTTTATATATTGTAGTTTGGACATTGAAGCAGTCAAATAACTTGAAATTGTGTGTGTGTGTGTGTGTGTGTGTGTGTGTGTGTGTGTGTGTGTGGTGTGTGTGTATTTCATATATATATTATATATATATAAATATTTGGATATATGACCATTAAAAATAATAGTATAGGACATGATGCCCCTTTGCTCTATATTTGCATTTCAAAGGACAAGGACATAGGTGTCACAAAAAAACAGATTTCTCTCTGGTGGCACAGGCTATGTGACTCATCAAAGCTAGACTTATGACCCCATCTCTCCTATTATATGTTACACCCATTAGTCAAGACTCAGCTTCAGTTTCTCTTTTCCTCTTGCTCTAATAAGCATTCCTTCACTGACAGATTTAAGCCCACAAATATTGCTCACTCCTCTGAATTCATAGTTTCTTCATATTTTAGACATGGGAGACCCCAAGATGACTAGAACCTAACAAAATGCCTGTTGTAGAGTAGGCATTCAATAAAAGATTGCTAAACGACAATTAAAATATCTCATCCAATCTCATTTCACAATTGAGGACCAGGTATGTTAATTGACTTGCTGAGGCTCAGTTAGGTAAAGCTGGGTCTTGAAAAGCAGATCTCCTAATTCTTAACCGGGGTTGTTTCACCCATGAATCATTTCTACCCTTAAATAAGTTTTGTTTTCCCCATTGCTTTGATCACTTATCCTATGTCTTAAACGAAATTTGTCAGAATTCATAACCCCGTTTACTACCACTTATAGGCTATAATCTTTCAAAGGGTAAACTATATGTTTATATCTGTGTTACAATTAGAACATTCATGGTTATTGTTTGTGGTGTGTGTGTGTGTGTGAGTGTGTGCGTGTGGTGTGGTGTATGCATGCATGCATACATGTCATAGTCACCATGAGCAAAATTGAACTGATAATCGGAAACATTTGAACCTCTTTCCCAAGCAGACAACTTTGTTTAGCAGGGGCCTAGAAAAACTTTTCTCAAGAGCCAGAAAGTTTAATAATTTTTAACCCTTCTCAAAAGGACTAGCAAGAGGCAGAAAATTACCACAGCTGACATACAAAATAAAAATGGGAAACATGTATTTACAAAGTTTGCATAACCCAATACTGCAGTTACCTCGTGTGAACAAGGCTATATGATTAGTAAGAAAAAAATGTAACAAGTGACATTAACTTGGTCACAAAAGAATATAAAATGTTATAGTATATTCATGCTACTTCAACATTAGGCTTGGTAATACCTAATTAGACACCTAAGCCCATCCTCATTGTTTCCTGTACTTTATCATACAATGCCCCCTTTCTAATAGCAAAGGTACTCTGATAAGCTTTTTCTACCACAACAACTAAATATTTACTTAATTGTCCCAAAAACTGTCCTGCAAAGAAAAATAGCCAGTAGCTCCAGAATCCTCAATTTTGTGAACTGCCAGTACACCATTTGCATAAGAAAAGAGAATAACAAGAACACCAGGAGGCCGAATTGACTCACTTGCCATTAAGACTTTCCAGACTTGGGTAATATGGGAGACAGTAAGACAATGTGCCGTGACACTCCAACTCACCTCTTCTTTCTTTCGCAGTAATCAAAACAGTAGCAAGTCAAGAATATTTTAAAAAACCCAAATCGTCTAAGAGAATGTGAGGTTAAAATTAGTATGTTTTTCTTTGCCGCTTGGCAAGTGGAATGTGTTCCTGCTGCCACCTTCAAGACTTTCTACCGGGGAGTATTTGAAAACCTGAGCACAATTAGAGGCCAAGTACCCATTCTTGTCCCCAGTAACTGGAGTATTAAACTTCCAGCTGTATTTCTGGAAACTGCACAGGTCTGGAGTGAAAATCACAAGGGCCTTGAACACCAAGTTGGTCTACTTAATAAGACATCGGCCAAAGTGTAAAGTTGTGCATAGTATGGTACCAAAAACTAAGATAAAATTCTCTTAAAAGCAGGAAAAATCCCCAGAGGATCTCTACTGAGAGCCCATAACAACTACACCTTAAGAGCACAAATGAACCAGTGGCTAAATCTTATGAACCTGGGACTCAGGCCCAGCCCAGGCGAGTCCATAGTTAGATAAAGATGATCAGGCTCCCATTATAACTGCATAACAAAGAAAAGGAAAAATCCTTCCTGATGGAAGATAACATGATCTGGAACTTTTTAAACACAATGCCCAGGTTCAATAAAACCTCTGGGCATACAGAAACACAGGGCTATATGGCAAATAACCAAGATAATAATAGAAAATAGAAATGGATCCACAAATTGTAGTTATAGGAATTAGCAGACAAGGATCTTTTTAAAAGATGATTAATTGGTTCATGAAAATAGAGAAAATTATGGGCAAAATAGACAAAAGTTATAACATTTCAATTAGAGTTGTAACCTATGAAAAGAATCAAATGAGCATACTAGAATTTTTTTTAAATGTATTGATTTGCAATGAACATGTATAACAGCAGACTGGACATCATAGAATTAACAAAGTGAAAGATTGTTCAATAGAAAACATCTGTACTAAAACAACAGAAAAAAACACAATTGATATGTAGGACACCTATAAATAGTATAATATGTTTAATGAGTCTACAGGGAGGGAAGAGAAAAAAAGCAATATTTAAATAAATAATGGACCATTATGCAAAATACTGATAAAAAAATCAATTTCCAAACTCAGGAATCTTCACAAACGCCAAAAAGAATATATTCGAAGAAGAGATTACATGACCTCATGGCATTACGGGAAAGAAAGTAGTTACCTCATGTGCATAAGCTGGTGACCTTTGAGGGATAACCGGTCCCATTTCTGGGCATCTTCCAAATGTGAGCTGCCACTGTTTATAGTTAGTAACACCCGTAGTCTGTTCTCTCTCTGGGCTTTCCCATTTGCCAGTGTTAAAGATTTCAGCTTTCTATTCCATCTTGTCTTCTGTCCTAAAATAGCCTACCCAGTTTCTGCTCTGGCATTATCTCACCTTCACCACAGCTTTCCCTATGGCAAGCACACTTGTTACTTGCACAAGAATTAGCGGAGACCTTGGAATTTCGAACTTGAACTCTCTATTATTGGCAATGCAATTCCATGTTTTGAACTGAGTTGGACTATGCAATGTTGGTGCAGGAATAGCTGCACACTTATCTTCATTCAGAGTACAAAAGTAGGAGAAGGCTACAGACCTTTATGTCTGTGTTTCGTGCTACACCTTCTCATTCCAGGTGGAATCTGTCACATTGGACCATCTAATGTCCGCTTCTGCCCCTGCCCTTTATCCTTCCATCCTCTGTGTGCAAGGGTTGAACTTTTTTCAGTTACTTCCTCTTTGTCATTTTTCTTAAATTCTGCCTCATCTACCATGAGAGAAGATCTTTGGTCCAGAACTCAAACTGGCTCTTGATGTGTTAGAGATTTTATACCAAATCCTACACTAAATGTCAGAAAATGAAGACTATGTCTTTCTCTTTCTATTCCTGCTATAACATTCTGAATCTTACTCCTGAAGCAAAAGACTGTCTTGACCTGACTATAAATGTACTATATGAAAAAATACAAAAGAGAAAAATGCATTAATATTTTGGCAAAATAGTACACATACACCCCAACACTTATTATCTCCTTTTCTGATGACTAGATAGTATAATTAGAGGATGTTCCTATTTGAATGGGAAGGCGAGAACCATTTCTAATATCCAAAGCTTTCTTCCGAAAAATAAACATCATTTTCAACCTGTAGAAATGTGACAATCATGTTATACTAAGTAATCTTAAATCATGCTCCTGCTTCTACATTATAAGGAGACTCACAGGAATTGAAATACGCCTAGATTAGGAATAAATTTTTTCCTCCTCTTATTCATCTATTGATGTAAAACCCCCAGCTGGACATTTCCTGAAGCTTTTCAACAAATCAAAGTTAAATAAGTTAAAAGAGAGATAATATATTTTTACATTATCTAGTGTCTGGTCTTAGGGGGTCAGGATAAAAATTATGCTACTGGTTGATTAATAAATAAATAATCGAGAAGCTTCCTTGGCCCTTTGGTGAAAATACTAGTATAAATGTATGTTTATAAGTAGACAGGTTAGAGGAGCTAGTTTTCTTTTGCGGTTTTAACAGTCTACTCCTGTGGCATCTTTTTCCTGATTCTGCCTAGTCCTAGTCTTTGTTCCCAGCTAGGTATCTTTCACACTCTTTCTCCTGGGAGTTTTTCTCTTAGTTTTATAGAGGCCCGATAAACTTGTGAAAATAAGAGAAAACTGTAACAAGCTTTAGCAGTGCTAAAGGATTATATCGAGTAGTTCCGGCAAAGACCTCTAAAACTGCCTGACACTACGTATAATGAAGTCCCAGAAGCAAACAGAATGATTACGTATAAAAATAGCCATAACCTCTCCTTTTACATGTGAGTTAGATTTGGGGTGTTGAAGAACTGTGGGATGAACAGGATGTGGACCACGTGGGGTTAGCCTTGAAGACATTAATGAATTCTCTGGTGGCACAGAATATCTTCAGCCCGTGTGCACTGAACTGCAGGGCAAAGATGATAGCATTTGTCCATCAATGGTTTTCTAAGGTGGCTCCTCAAAGTGCCACTGAGATATCCACTGCCCCTGAGCCTTCAAGGCAGACAACTGACAGTTTCTGGAAGTCCCAGTCCTAACAAGCTCTGGGAAGATACTTTAAACAAAATGCACACACAAAAAAGGTAGCCTTAGAAGTGATTTCCGAATGTTTTTTTGGGGGGGAAACACATAGGGTGTTAGTAGGGGAGGCGTGCGTGAGAGTTGAAATGTGATAGATGTATAGTTTGTAATATAACTCATTTCTATAATATATAAGTCTGTACATTCCTATAGTCATATAGTACACAGTCAATTGAATCAAAACCTGATACTGAATTGATAGCAAGTATGTAAGTTCTGCCTCTTTTCCCCTCAGTCATCTTAATCCACATGTGTGTCTCAAAAACGGTGTGTTAAAATTCACCCATGGTCTAACAAAGAAAGGATAAAAAAGCTAATCAGTGTAGCTATTCAAACAGTCCCTTCTTCCAGTCCCCGATTTAGAGATAAGCACCAGTAAACTGCGCTGAAGGAAACATAATAGATCAGGCAGACCTGAGGATGCGTCCCTACTTGTCAGTTTCCTAGATGAGCACCTCCAGCATCAGCTTTCTCATCTTGAAAACGGGGAAAATATTATCTACTTTAAAACACCATTGTGAGTATGGAAGAAAATATATACATAGTGCCTAGCGCACCGTTTGCCGTCAGTAAGAGAGATGTTATCATTTTATTTCCTTTAATACGATTAAAAAATAAGACACTAAATTTATTCTGTAGATTTAAAAATATTTAATTAATCCTATTTCTCTCTTGATCTTGATGGTACTCTACATAAAAACCAAAAAATAAATTGTTTAAAATACATAAAATAAATTAACATAATAGTATTGATCTTATTGCATATAAGACCGATTTCTGTTCTTCATTTCAAGAGACTCCCAAACTCAAATCAAAATTAGGGTCATATCTGTTTAGTGATGATCTGTGGATATTTAGGCTACATGGTTTTGCAGTGAAAGGGCTGTTGAAATGAATTCCCAGACATTCTACACAGTTAATCCCAGTGGAAAACGCAACTGCGAACTTCACTCAGCTCAATTTAGAGTTAAAACGAGATCTGCGTGGGAGGCAGTGCAGCTTGGAATATTCACATACAATGCAGGATGCATCTTTAATGCAAGGAAAGGGCTCATTGGGAGCATAAGGCATGAAAGCTTGAAATACCGGAGCTGATGTTGGGAGCAAAGCTTCCCAGTGAAAGTAGAGCTGATTTACTTTTGCAGGAAGATACCAAGGGAAAAGTACATCCCAATTTGCCCTTAAACTGGAAAGCATGTTGATTGCTTGTACACCACTGCTAGATCCTAAATTCATTACCAGTTAGATTTTGGATTACCTTAAGAAGAATCTCTGACAGATTGTAACAATTGGAGCAATCATTGTTTCATTAAACCAATATTAATTAAATGTGTTTGCCTTTTTGTGGGACTTGTTAGATCCTGATTAGCCATGACAGATCATTATTTTCAGCAGAACATGGTCAAGATCCAGCAATGAGCACTGAGATTGTAATCAGGCACCAATGTATGCTGGAATTAATAATTATATTAAATTGGCTGTAATGAATAATTCATGGTGTAAATTCTTATGCAATTTGCTATGGTAACACACAAGAAGGTATCTGCCATATTTTAACAAAGCATAAGTTTCCAGTAGTAAAAGTGGATAAAATAAAAGGAAACCCACTTCAGGAGGAAAAAGCTTAGCAATAGGTAAAGTGCAATAAGGTAAAAACATGGCATGCTATTGTCATTGTCATAATTAATTAACATTCATTATTCATCCTATGGTGCAAAGTCTTCAAATGAACTACTTACAAGTTATAGAGAATTAACTCCTTGCCATTCAAATGTTAACAGTGACAAAATAGGGAGGCTCTGGCTGCTCCTTATTTCAGAGTACTGTGTCGTATGTCTGCTTTGGTTTGTTGGCTGTTTTGGTATCTGGGCAAGTGAAAACAGACTCAAACGTTTATTTGCTCTATTATATCTGAACAGAAAAGATAAAATTAAAGAAGTGCTGTAAAGGAGTTTCCAGTCAAGATGACTGAGTGGGTAAAAGCTGTGCTTACGTCCTCTCACTACCACATGAAAATTATAACTAAACCACAGAAAATCCATCATTGAAAATCGCCTGAAGACAAGCTGAACAGAAGTCCTATAAATAAGGATGTACAGAAGAAGCCACATCGAGGTTGGCAGGCAGAGCAGAAACACGAAACGGGATGATCCCACACCCATACATGATGGTTACAATATAGGAGGGATGTCTCAGCTGCAGGAATGAGGGGTCCCAGCCCCATACCAGGTTCCCCAGCCCAGAGTTTCAGTGCCAGGGAGAGAAGTTCCCACAACTCCTAGCTGTGAAAACCAGTGGAAATTATGACTGAGATGAAGAGAGGTTGGACAACCTCTTAGAGGGCCAGCGCACAGGCTTACTTGCTGACAGACTCACTCACTCAGTAGGTGTCAGGGACCTACTGGTAGGAACTGAATTGTCTGGCTTCAGGAGAAGGCTACAGGGGCAGCTGCCTCTCCCAGACAGAAGTGCTACAGAAGCCATTATTACTTTGTTGAGCTCTCACCAAAACCCAGCATGTAGACACAGGCATATCAGAGTCTTCATCAACCTGGCTAACACTCTTTGTCCCTCCAGGTCAATTCCCTGAGACCCTGCCCCACTCAATTTGTGGGCCCACCCAAGCTGCTTCCAGTGACTTTTCCATACAAATGACCTGCCTTGTCTCATGCGTGAGACTTTCTTAAAATGTGGCAAGGGTTTGCAGACCCCAAACAAGCAGCATCTAGCCTCAGTGAGCTCTAAACCTCTTGCTATGCAGTCCTAAGCCTGGCACTAGTGGCAGGTTATCTCAGTTCACACTTAGCCTCGCCCAACCACCTTCAGACCCAGAACAAGTAGCAACCATCTGCAGATCACTTTCTAGCTCATACGAAGTGGGCCCAGGCAGGACATAGGCAGCAGCTGACCTTGGTCAGCACCAGAGCCCCTCCCAAAAGGCCGAGAACAAACATATTCAGTGGCCAGCTTCACACCACACCAGAGCACCACCCAACCACCCCCACAAATGACACACCCAAAGGGCAGGATGAGCAGGCACCAGAGCCCTGCTAAAATGTATCCTGCTCTCTAGGCTCAGCCCCTGCACCACAGCTCCTCCACTATAGTCACAGCCGGTCCTCACAACCATTCAGCCTAGGGCTCAACCCCTCCCAATGACATGCAAACAGCAACCAAGACTCAACTATAACAGGGGGGCACGCACAACCCACACAGTGGACACACCTGGAGCACCATGCTCAGGTGACAAAAGAAGACTGAGCCACTGGGTCTCACAGGACACCGACTACATAAGGTCACTTTGCTAAAGACCAGGAAACATAACAAATCTACCCAATACATAGAAATATCCACAGGGAGGCAGCCAATCTGGGGAGACAAAAAAAAAAAAAAAAAGTCCCGGGTAAAAGATCAGAAACTCCAGAAAAAGAACTAAACAAAATGAAGAAAAGCAATCTATGAGACTCAGAGTTCCAAACACTGGTTCTAAGGATGCTCAACAATCTTTTTGTTGAGAGAACTTCAACAAAGAGATAGAAAACATAAAAATTGACGTAGAAAACATACAAAACAGAACCAGTCAAAAATGAAGCATACAATAACTGAAATGAAAAATATATTAGAGGGAATCAACTGTAAACTAGATGAAGCTAAGGATAGAATCAGTAATTTGGAACATAAGGTAGCAGAAAACACCCAATCAGAACATCAAAAAAAAAATAATAATAATAATCCATGAACTATCAGAAAGAGAACTTAAAAAACAATTCCATTTACAATTACATAAAAAAAATAGGAATAAATTTAACCAAGGAAGTAAAAGACCTATACTTAGAAAATTATAAGACATTGATAAGAGAAATTAAAGACCATATAAGTAAATGGAAACATATAGCATGCTCATGGATAAGAAGAATTAATATAGCTAAAATATCCATACTACCCAAAGCAATATATAGATTTACTGCAATTTCTATCAAAATACCAATGGCATTTTTCACAGAACTATAATAAATAAACCTAAAATTTACATAGAGTGATAAAAGACCACAAATAGCCATGGCAATCCTGAGAAAAGTGGAGTTATCACACTTCTTGATGTCAAATTATACTACAAGGCCATAGTAATCAAAACAACATGATATTGGTATTAAAAGAGAAACACAAATCAATGGAACAGAATAGAAAACCCAGAAATAAATTCATGCCTATATGGTCATTTAGTCTATGATAAAAGAAGCAAGAATTTACATTAGGATAAAGATAGTCTGTGTAATAAATGGTGTTGGGAAAACTAGACAGATACATGCAAAAAAATGAAACTGGGCCACCTTATTATGCCATATACAAGAACAAACTTAAATTAAAGACTTAACTGTAAGCTGCAAAACCATAAAACTCCTAGAAGAAAATATAGAAAGTAAACTCTCAGACATTACCTTTAATAATATTTTGACTGCTATATCTCCTTGGGCAATGAAACAAACAAAAAAAATAATTAAATGGGAGTACATCAAACTAAAAAGGTTTTGCACCGCAAAGGAAACAAACAACAAAATGAAAAGACAACTTACTGAATGGGAGAAGATATTTGCTAATGATACATCTGATAAGGGGTTAATATTCAAAACTTATAAAAACTCATACAACTCAACATCAAAAAAACAAACAACCCAATTAAAAAATGGGCAGAGGGCCTGGATGGACATTTCTCCAAAGAGGATATACAGATGGCCAAAGACATATGAAAAGGTGCTCAATGTCACTAATTATCAGAGCCATGCAAATAAAAACCATAATGAGATACCACCTCACACCTCTCAGAATGGCTGTCATCAATAAATCAACAAAAAAGTGTTGGCAAGGATGTGGAGAAAAGGGAACCTTTGTGCACTGTTAGTGGGATCGCAAATGGTACAGCCACTATGGAAAACAGTATGGAAGTTCCTGAAAAAATTAAAAATAGAGTTACCTTATGACCCAGCAATTCCACTTCTGGGTATTTATCCAAAGAAATCCAAAACACTAATTCAAAAATATAAATTATCCCTTATGTTTACTGCAGTGCTATTCACAATAGCCAAGATATGGAAACAGTTGAAATACCCATCAATGGATGATTGATTAAAAAAAAAAAAATTGTGGAGCTGAGCAGCCTCTGAGCTGCCAACAGGTGGCAGGATGGCTCAGCTAAAAAAAAAAACAAAAAACAGAAAAAACATACAAAAAAAAAACTGTGGTACACTTATACAGTGGAGTATTACTCTGCCATAAAAAAAATGAAATCTTACCATCTGCAACAATATGGATGGACTTAGAGGATATTATGCTAAGTAAAATAAGTCACACTGAGAAAGACAAATACTATATGATCTCACTTATATGTGGAATTCAAGAACAGAATAAATGAACAAACAGAACAGAAGTAGACTCATAGATACAGAAAACAAACTAATGGTTGCTAGATGGGAGGAGGGTTGGGGGGATGGGTGAGAAAGGTGAAGGGATTAGAAAGTACAAACTGGTCATCACAAATAGCCACAGGGTGTGAAATACAGTATCGGGAATATAGTCATTATTTTGTGAAAACTATGTATAGTGTTGAATGAGTATGAGACTTATGGGGGGATCACTTCATAGATTATATAAATGCCTAACCACTGCACTGTACAGCTGAAACTAAAATAATATTGAATGCCAACTATAATTAAATATACATACATATATATATATATAAGTATGTGTATAAGTAGAGTCACAGGATGTAAAGTACAGCATGGGGAATATAGTCAATGGTATTGTAATAGCTATGCACAGTGTCAGATGGGTAATAGACTTGTTGGGGTTATGACTTTATGAAGTGTGTAAACGTCTAATCATTATGCTGTTTTGTACACCTGAAACTAATAATAAAAAATGATAATAGTGATTGTACTCCCCTTTTCAAACTAGAGTCAGAAGGTCCCACCATAGCTTTGCTGATTTTCTTTGTACAAACCAAAACCTTTTCCCACTGGATAACTAATGTCTTCAATTTAGAAATGTATTTATTTGACAGGCAGATTATACCTAATTAATAGCAATGCCCTCTGCGAGCTGTTATCATTCACTTTTACCTTGGTGTGAATGAGGAGGTGAAAGTAAGATTTTGTACAGTGAAGGAGTAGAGCCCACAAAAAAATAAAAATATGTTTTTTTGGGGGGAGGTATCTTGGGATGAAGGATATGGTGTATGCCTCAAACAAAAGTAAAGATTCCTACTTGCCTTTATGCATGCCCCAGTCCTCACCTTGGGATCAATCTGGTTGGCTTGTAGTATATAGACCCTCAGTAGTGCCCTTTGCCCAGTAGCTGCCTGTTCGACCCTTACCTTCCTCCCAATGGACCATTGCAATATCTGAGTTTCAATACAATGGTCCAGCCAACTGGTTATGGCTGTCCAATCAACATCGAGCTCTCCTAGTTTTACTAATACTCTGTGGGAGGACAGAAAAAGAAGGTAGAACAAGGGTAGAAACTCTCTTCCTAGAACTTATCTCTTTGAAGGGAAGATTCAGGCTATGGTTGCATTTCAGAGCTCCATTGACAAATGTCCCTCTCTTTTCTAAATGCTCTGCACAGAATGACTATTCAGTAAGCCTTACTGATGACAGTGAGGATGACAGGTATAGCGATGATGACGCAATCCCTTAGAATACCATTGTCCTAAGAAGATGAAAGTACCAGGGCAAATCTCATATGAATAATAGAACCCTAAAGATGCTGCTCCTTATTTCTTACTCAGTTACATAGGTAGGTATCCTCTTTCAAAATGAAATGTTTCCTCAAGCAGTCATAGGAAATTCCATGGAAACAAACAACAGTAAATGAAACTATTTTTTCCCTCTTCAAACATGTTAGACTTAGCAGCACTGTGACTCTCAAAGAAGATTAGTATTACCAATAAATCACTGTAGTCGCAGATGCAGAGCAAGACAGAACACAGGGCTGCCGAGGCATATATTACGACAATAGATGCCTTAGCAACAGTTTTAACTGTGCTGCAACAGATTGTGCCCTAAAGCAGTAAATACCCTGCACACAGGAGGTTATTTAGCATTTGCTTTTTCTAAGTAAATAAGTAGGTAGACAGACAGACAAACACACAGGGTTTCACCATCATCATTTTATATTGTTTGTAGGTTTGTGAAAAACAGAGTTTGAAACGATAACAGGAAGCTCCTAAGATTGATATAAATCCAAAAGCTGTCATGTTTCTTTGATCATGTAGAGAGAGCATAGTGAACAAAAGGCATTCTCCCCAAAGTTCAAGGGAGACCGAGTACCAGCACATCAGCAATTGCTCAGTCTGCAGAGACCTGAGGACCTGGATGTGTTTTGTTTTCTTTTTTTTCTTTCTTTCTTTTCTTAAATCTAATCTTCCATCTGTCTCATGTTCTGACATTAGATGAATTTCATCCACCAGACATGCTTCTAGCATTTCTACCCAGAAACTAAGAGACATGTAAGTGAATTGAAACACTACACAGCCCCAGGTGGAGCTATTTCACACTGAAACAAAAAGCCCAAGAAACCATCAAGTTGCATTAGTAAGTGGGGGGAATCACTCATTTATAACATCCTAAGAATATGTTCTTGCTACATGGTTTTTGCTCCATCCCTGAATGCGCAGGTGAGAAGCACCCTGTCTCCTCCTTCCTAGTCCTCCAGGGGTGAGCTGTCAAGGCTAAGGAACGCCTCCAGAAGCTTTTCCTTGACACTCTGAGAACATCCCAAACTTCTCAAAAACAGCATTATACACCCACCGAACTAGCTTGAGGCAAGCTTGTGAGGTTTCGGAGTTTGACTTCGGTGGTGCTCCCGTCTTCTTAACTACCACTTGCATAACCCAATGTAAGAAAAATTCATCTCTTTGTCTCTCTCTCTCTCTCTCTCTCTCTCTCTCTCTCTCTCTCTCTCTCTCTCTCTCT
>NW_017732099.1:312263-320778 GCF_001890085.2 Hipposideros armiger | reverse complement strand
CCATCCAGCTATCGCCCAAACATTGAAGAGAGAGAGAGAGAGAGAGAGAGAGAGAGAGAGAGAGAGAGAGAGAGAGAACTTATCCTCTCAGGATAATTTTCCTGAGAATAGATGAGTATTGTACCTTCCTAAATGTCAAGAAATCAATCCCAGCACAGGCAAGAAGGCCATGCTCCCTTCCATTGCATCTCCTGATCTTGTCTTTGCATCTTCGATGGACTAGCCCTTTATAAACCATCGCTGAGGTAATTTCTGAAATTTGAATGTGAGCTTAAGTAAAATGAGAAGTCAGTCCTTATTTGCTGTGTTCCAGACCCTGAGGCCTATTTCTGACCCAGGGACAGAGAATGTTCCACGTGAACAGACTGGACCACCAGAGGGCTGCTTCAAGATCCCAGCCCAAGCACTGGATTTCCTAGCCTTTTATTCCTATAGAGTTCCCTCAGGAACCTCAACAAGTGACATGTCGAGGTTAGCCTAGGGAACCCATGTTCAGGGGACCCCGCATCCTAGCCATTGATCTAGGTGTCACTCTTTTTCATCCTTAATACTTGTCATTATTTTGGCAGGCTAAAGAAATATGCTTGGGGATGGCTGTGGGGTAGGTCCCTGGGGAATAAATTCCACATAAGAAATAAAGGCTCTGAGGTTGAGAGAGTTTGAGAAAGGGCTTCAGTTTTCAGGATTCAGGTTCATGGTATCCACAGGAATAGAATTCATTGAGAAAGGCAGACAGGTTTGTGTGGAGAGTGGGCTCTTGGAGATAATGTTAACCTGTGTTTGCCTTTAGGAAAGAGGGCATACCTGTCTCAGATAAATTAGATGACAGCCTGTGGAGTTATTAGAAACAAGAAAATAATGTGAAAATAAAAAAGAAATGCAGTCGGGGTAGATGAAAAAGAGGTAGAATCTATGTCACAAATTAGGGGATTACAGCAGGTTTCAGAGACAGGGTCATCCACTCCGGGTTACTCAAAGGATGATGAGGTATTGGGACACCCTGGGAACAGGTATCATTTCAGTATGACCTCCATTATGCTCAAGGTGTCCCAAGGGCCTTTGTCTTCCCTCAGATGGTCAGAGACCCAGACCATACCCCTTAAATCCCAGCACTTGTTGCTTCTAACTAATTTTCACACACAAATGCGCATATGTCAGCTTAGAAGTTATTTGCTATTCTATTAACATAGGGGATTCAAGACCTTTCAAGAATAAGAAAAGCTAAAGTCTAACTCTTTCCAATAGCTGGATACTTCCCCAAGAAGAACTTGAGAAGTGTTCACAGTAAAAATCATTTGCCTTTAGTTGCAGTGAATTTTAATAATTGAGACTGACATTATGTTTGACCTATAAAGAGTAACCTTGATGGCTATTTGTTATGTATTCAGTTTTGTCTGCCTGAGCTTAAGCTTAAATATTAATGTAAAAAAGAAAACCTACAAAATCCCCCAAGCTGCTCTATAGGAGTCCAATGCTTTTAGCTGGTGGCAATGAATATAATCATCATTTCTGTGCTCATTTTTAAAGACAGCAACAAACATTGAAGCAAATAACTTAAAAAATACTGGTTGGAATACTTGAAAATTTGCATATGCAAAATATATAGCTTAGTTTCTGGGAGTCTCCTTTCTAGGATAAACATGTTTAAGAATGTGGGTGATGATAATCTACAAAATATGGGGAAGGATATCTTGGTTGTGTTATGGGGGAAAAGTGTGGTATTAATGGTGACTGGCTAGAAAGCCTTTGAGAACTCCCCTTATTCAGGTTATTCTAGGCTGGTTACCTTAGCGGTTAAGAGTACAGTCTTCAGCACTGTACACCTGAAGCTGATATTGTATAATATTGTATGTCAACTATAAGTGAATATATATATATATATATATATATATATATATATATATATAGTCATGGCACGTGGAGCATAGTGTGGGAGTGGAGTCAAGGGAATTGTAATATGTATGATATTGGGGGGCAAGTGGGGCGGTAGATTGGGGGAGGGGGTTGTCACCTCGAGGGGTAAAAAGTATAACTAGTGCACTGTGTTGTACAGTTGAAACTAATTCTAAAACATGTGTATTTCACAATAAAAAATAATTAAAAAAAAAAGAGTACAGTCTTCAAAGACAGATTTCCTAAGGTTAGATCTTAGTTCCGCCAATTACTAATTGAGTGACTGAACAAAATCAAAATCGATGTGCCTCCACTATTCAATGGGAATGAACATGGTAGCTACATTTTAGGTTTGTTGTGAGAATTCAATGATATGACAAAGTGCTTGGAGCATGATAAATGTTCAATCTATGTTAGTTATTATTATTTGATCATAACAGGGGTAGCTGAAGAGCATCCCATTAAATATTCTTGGCTCCACAAATAAAGGTCTATACTTCTGGAAAAATTAACTTTAAAAGAGAAAATCCTTTTAAAAAATTCAAAAGTCACTCCAAACACTTAACAAGCAGTCATTAAGCAACTAATCTGATATTATAATAGAGAATCTGTGATATTGGTAATACCAAGGAGCTTTCAAAGCATTTGAAGATGTATAATTAATTCATTAAACATTTACTGAATGGCAAGCAGATACCAATTAATTTGTGGACATTTTCTATTTAACATTTCTCTCTTCTTGACCCTACAAGTAAGGTTCTTCAAGTAGGTCATAGCTTAGTAAATGAGTAAGCTAACATATAATTGCAACATTATATGATTAATGCATTAACAGGGCTCTGTAAAAAGCATAGTGATGATATGAAACGAGATGTAACTATTTTATTTATGGAATTGGGTAAGACTTTAGCAGAGAAGTAGAATCCTTGAAAGACCCAAGGAATTACCAGATTGATCAAGAATCAACATGTGCAAAGACCTAAGATAATAACATCATGGTGTGATGGTATGCCTGGACCAGTACAGGATGGAATACACAGGACCAGTAAGGGGAGAAGAGGCCAAAAAAGGAATTTGGAGGATGTTTTAAACTTAATGTGACCACAGAGATTCAGCTCAGATTACTGAGCTGCAGAAAATCTTAGAACTGAATTTTAGAAGGAGTGCAAAGAGAACAACATATGCAAATTAAAATTCCATAGCTGGAAACAACATTGGGTTTATTTACATAATTTCAAAAATAAAAAAATGTGCCTAAAGTGACTTGCTGAAGGTCACAGGCAAAGAAAGGGCCAGGCAGTTCAATTATTGACCGAACCAGAACTTGATTAGGAAAGAGGAAAGGAGTGACAAAAGCAAGGAGTAGCTTCATGCAGGAAACCTGACTTACCACCAAAAGAATCATCATATTTCTCATCTATTAATCCTTTATTTTCCCTTGTCTTCTTTTGCTCAGATTTTTCAATTTGCCTTTATATTGTGCCTACATAAGTGGAGGTTAGTTATAAAAATTATAGTACCCTGTTTATTGGCTATTTATTATGTGCAACCACAAAACTAAGTCATTTTTTTCATATCTCATTTAACACCCATAACAAACTTCATGGTGCCTTTGTTTTCTTGATTTTATATACTGAAGCTTGTAAAGAGCTAAGTGATTTTTCCAAGCCATGTGTTGGTTGTCAGAAAAGTCATGATGTATTTTTTCAATGTTTTTCATTGCAAAAAATGCATTATGACTTTTCAGACAACCCAACAGTTAATGCATAACATAATTTGGATGAGAACTCAAGTCTTACTGAAGTTATGACACAGCTCGTGAACTCCATGCTCTACACTCTCATTTAAAATTGCTCTGAGCTCTACTTCTGGATATTTAGCCAAAAAAACACAAACACTAATTTGAAAAGATACATGCACTCCTATTTTCATTGCAATAACAAAGACATGGAAGCAACCTAGGTGTCCATCAATAGATAAATGGATAAAGATGTGTGTGTGTGTGTGTGTGTGTGTGTGTGTACACTCTCATACGTACACAATATAGAATATTATGTGACAATAAAAAAGAATGAAATCTTGCCATTTTGACAACATAGGTGGATCTACAGGGCATTATGCTAAATGAAATAAGTCAGGCAGAGAAAGACAAATACCTTATGGATTCACGTGAATGTGGAATCTTAAAACAAAACAAAACAAAACAGACTCATAGAAACAGATAAAAAAAAATGGTTGCCAGAAGGGAGCGGGGGGAAGGAATGGGTGAAAAGGGGAACAGGAATATAGTCAATAATATTATGACAAGTTTTCACGATGACAGATGATTACTCAAATTGGTGGGGCAATCACATTGTAAGGTACAAAAATGTCAAATCACCATATTTTATTTCTGTAACTAATATAAACATTATAAGATTGTAAACCAACTATACTCATATATTTAAAATTTTAAAATACTCTTAGATTAAGACCTTCCATTTTAGAAAATCCATGTAGCCTCTGTTGAGGAAGAGCTCTATTGGTAGGTTAATGCCTCCCTAATCAAATTGGACAAATGAAAAATCTGAACGGACAAAAAACAAACAGGCTTTATGAACAACATCTCACTAAGTACACGTACACAGGGTGGCACCATGGTCTAAATATTTCTCAGGGTTGTTTGGTTTGATTTGGTTTTTCTTATGCTTAATACCTCTTTTAGCAAGTCAAATAAAGATTTAATCATTTTTTTATAAGTACAGGACTTCCAACACCTGAAAATAAGACCTTGCATGGATTTCATCAACTTAGAATTAGTACAAAATAAGTATAATTTCAGAGAAAACAGATATTTCTCTAATTCTTCTCATATTCCTCCTGGGTTAAATACTCCAGATCTGAGAACAGAGTAAAATGTCAGCTAATCATATACACTGTAGAGAAGCACTTTCCATTTTTCCTCTAAAGGAAGAATTTATCTTTCCTTCCTCCAGATGTATTGAACATTTGACTTCTATTTCTTATCTACTACTGTTAGTTATACAGACAAAAAAAATAGATAAATATTGAATTAACATATTTTGGCAATTGATGACTGAATTTGGGCATTCAGAATTAATTTTTCAAATTCTGATCCTATTCTATACAATAAATAACAGGTACCACCTGCTGAATAGTCTAGGAGAGTCTCATATTCACATCATAGTAAAAATTGAAGTCATTAAATGCCTCTTCACAAGTTATTTCTTCTCCTGATGGGACTTGGTTATACCTGTTGCTGGTACTATCCTTCTCCCAGTCATATAAGCTCATAAACTTTAGAATTTTGGGGGACAATTTTTTTTATCCTCTGTGTGGCTGTCTCATTTCATCTATAGAGCTTATTTATTAACCATTCCTACTTCAAACAAAAGCCATGGAACATCTATAAATCTATTTTGAAAGAAGGGAAGCTTCTTTCAAAGAATAAGAAAAACTGCATAATACCTAGTGAGCTGCCTGATACACCACTATAGCATTGAAAAATACTTTTGAAAAACTAAGTGATTCATCAAAATCTTATTTACATTTATTTTCATGTAAATATATTTTGTATAGTGATATTTACATGAAAATATTTTTCTTGCCTTTGCCATTCTATCCAAGAGTTTCAAGTGCCTCGTGAACAGTTTTATATTAGCTGGCAATATTCTGGAAAGACCTGAAGTATTTTACTGATAGAGACAAAAGCACGTTTGTCTTTAAATTATATGAACAATTGCCTCTTTTATCCCTCTTGATGTATGTAGTGTAAATTTGAACCCTAGGCTCTTCCTCATATGTCCATGTAGGATCAAATTATGCATTCAATCTATACTCTCAACACCCAAATTTCTCTTCTTAACTCTGATTGTTGATAATGGCCAGTTCTGTCTTTGTCCTTGTACTCATCTTCAAAAAGATTAGATCTAAAAACAGATTATTTAATTAATTTTTTTACTTATAATCATCTTGTCACAGAAATAATTTAGAGTGATTAAAGGATTTATTGCAGTTTTCAAATAATTTCATGATTATATTTGGGCAACCTAATTTGGGTGACTTTTTATTCATTGACCAAAAGAAATATAAATATATCTAATTTAAAGAGTGATCATAGCAGATTGTTGCTTCAGTGGAGCTCTGTAAAGATGGAGGAAATATTATTGCACAAGTAGTAAAAGCTTATATTTCATGTAGAAAAAAAATGGAAGTCGATGCTAATAGTATTTTACTATGACTGCCAAAAGCCACAGTGACCCCAGAACAACTGTCTTCCTGTAAAGAGCTCTCATTTCAAGGGAATTCTACCCAAGGCTTCACTACTGCTTCTCTGGGGGATCTTGTTTAAGTAACTCAATTTTTCAACACGTTAATTTTGTTATCCCAAAAGAAATGATGATAATAACTCTTCCTCAGTCACCTCAGAGGATGTGTTACAATCTGAATTACATGGTTTCTTTAAATAATTTCTTGCTCCTATAGAAAATCTCCACAAGAAAGACAACTTGAAATGTAGAGTATAAATACCATATATGTCTGCTGCATTTGAAACCACCCTGTCAATAAAATAAAATAAAAAAAGCAATGCCATCTACATAATGGGTCAATAGCATTTGAGAAACAAACAAAAAAAGAGGGGTAGAGGGGGGAGAATGCTTTTTAATTCAATTTCTTCCTATCTGTCACAGGACAAAAATGTGAAAGGCTGAGAACTACATGCAAAACTGAGAAGAATTGAATCTGAGATGTCTGATTTTGATTTGGCTAGCCCATGCTGCTGTACAAAAATAGCCCTGGGCATTAATCTGTCAGGTCCATTATTATGCCTATTCCTGAGATTTATACATTGGTTTATGGTAGCAATAGACATTTATTGAGTGCTGATCACCTGCCAAGCTCAGTGCTGCACACCTTAGTAGCGATGGTCCCAACCCAGTGGGTTTTCAATCTAATAAGACAGGCAAGGCAATTAAGACACAGACTCAGAGGAAGAAAATGACTAATGCATGCAGAGGAGATGGAACAGCTTTCCTTTCCTCTGCTACACCTTGTGTAGCCCACTGTGGTGTCTTTGTTCCAGGAAGCTAAAGAAGTATTTTATAGACCAAGAAGGTGTGAAGATGGATGTCAGCAGCACGCTCAGATCACCTGTTCACTTCGGAGTTTTTGACATTGATGCGAGGAGTAGATTTTCAGATGTTTTACTGGTTCAATTCAATTCCTCGTGTGAGTTATTTTCTTATCCTTTTTGTTTCCTCATATCTCATTTTGTTCCCCTGCATACGTAGCATCATTACCATCTTTCTTCACCATAATTATTTAATGTCTCCCTTTGAAATGCCTTAATAGTCCCTTTCCCTCATTCTGGGTAATGTAGCATCTTCTACTTCAGCAAAAGTATTTATTAAGCCTCTCTGTGAACTTGATAATGAACTTAGTGAATTAAACAGGTATATGCCTGGCCCAAACTCATATAAAATTTAGGACAAAAAAATACTGAACCATTCATAGAATGTTTGTATAGCCTTAATTATCATTGAACAAATGTATTCATTAAGTATTATATGCTAATAACGGTTTAAATGCATTCAATGGAGCTGTGAGTGAAAACAGGTATAGAAATTACATATTTTTATAGGGTGGAAATGAAGGTCATTAGGTTCTATTCCCCTTAATTATTAGGACACACCATATTATTCTGCTTTACCAGTACATGAGCATATAAATGCAGGTTGCTTTGTATTAGAGTATAAATTTCAATGTAAACACTTTCTTCACTAGGGCTGGCTGACTGGTGCTTTGGTTAAGAGTTGCCTTGGGATGCCAGCTCTGAGCAGCAGGGCCCTGGTTTGGATCCCACATTAGGGCCAGTGATGCTGCGCCCTCTACAGTTAAGATGATGAACAACAGCTCTACCTGGAGCTGGGCTGCCGTGAGTCGCTGGTGAAGGCGGAGGCTGCAATGAAGCTGCAGTGGGATGCTGTAAGCTACCGTGAGTGCCGGCAGCTGGTATGAGCTGCCAAGAGCCATCGTGAGTGGCCAACCAGTGGCCGGCGACCGATCTGCCTCACCCAGGAAGAGTGCAATGATGATACCAACCTGGGCCAGTGAAGCGACATCCTCCACAACTAGACTGAAGAAAAAAGGACAGCAACTTGTCTGTTCCCTTTCCCCGATCCCCAACACTGTTCCCCTACCTCAATTCCCCAATAAAATCTTAAAAAAAAAAAAAAAAACTTTCTTCACTAGCTGAATGAAGACTATAACTAGTATTTTTAAGCCAGGTTGACATCTCTTTTAGCTCAATAACAAAAATAGTCATATAAATGCCTTTCAGTAGTTTTACTTTTAAAGAGGTTGTAGCCATTGACCTATAAAAAGAGGACATTGATATCTTAAGACATTTCAATCAGCAGGCAGTATAGGAAAACAGACTCTGGGGAGAGCAATGGCACAACCCATAAAGTTAGATACTAATGAATGAGTTTCCAGGGAATACAGGACACTCACATTCTCTGCAATATCCCAAATATAGGGTACTACACTGGGCTTCACTACAGAACTCTAAAGAAAAAGTTCCTGGCCTCAAGGGATTTATCGTCAAAATGTGGGGCGGGGG
>NW_017732099.1:248451-311773 GCF_001890085.2 Hipposideros armiger | reverse complement strand
GAAAGAGAGAGAGAGAGAGAGAGAGAATTTTAGGTTATCAGGTATAGCTAATTATAGCCCTACATTTATATCTGATGCCAGACCTTTTGTTTGGTGCCTTGTTCCTGTGTAACCCAAGGCTCTAATTTTATTCTTCTTCAGCTAGAAGTTGTCCTTCTTCAACTTACTACTCAGACAGAAAGTGAAGTGTTTTTTTTCGTGTTTTTTTTTTAATTTGTAAACATTCACTTAAGAAAAAAGCATTTTATTCTGAGAGGTAAGCAACTCAGGGGCTATTGTGAGATGCACATTTTGTTGATATTAGTTCAAGGCTGTCCTGGCCTCCAGAGGTCTGTCCACGTGGTGATAATTAACTTTTAATGTAAGCCTGGAGGGCAAAACACTTAAGAGTTATCCAGTTTTCTCCAACAGAATGAACAGGTAAATGCTAACATATGTTTATCAATAGCTGATGTACTCAGCTATTATTATAAGAAGAAAAGCCTTGCTTTTCCATCATGTTTGTTCTCCTATTTCTCTCAATCTAATGTTACAGAGAATTGGGTAGCTAATCATAGAAATGTGTTGTGGGGTCATAGAATCTTAGAGATTAGATGGATAAAAGCGATAGTCATGCCTGCTGCAATTCCCATTTCTATGTTCATTTTTGGCTGGCATTATTAATTCATCACAGAATTATTTTTCCTGAGTGTGGACTCTATTTTAGAAGCCTTTTTAATACAGTATTTGGAGTAGAAACTTGTGTTTGATGCAACATATTTGGTATTCCAGTATCAGACCATAAATTCCCTGAGTACATGGTCCATGGCTTCCTTGGTTTCATTTCCATGGGTTCACTTCCATGGGTTCGTTTATTGGTTTATCCACAATCCACACTCATCTCACTGAAGGTACTCAGTAATCCTTGTTGAGCAAATGAGATACAACACATCTAAAGAACCATTTTGCCTAAACTTGACAGATGATACAGATGTAGATATAAGTATAGAAAAATAGATACATAGATAGATATCAATATAGATGATATAGAGATAGGCAGAGAGAGAGAAAGATGATATAGATTGCAATTCAGGAAATCTTCGTATATTAAATAGTTTTCCCAACAAGTTAGAAGTAATTTAGGAATTCAGTCGCCTACTCAATTAGGAAAAGTTCTTTCTAGGACACTTCTTGTCTCAAAGTAAATGTAAGTGTAAATTTTGTAAAATTAAATGAGGAGAACATTTCTACTTCATTTACTGGAGCAACTCAGAACTACTTGAAAATTGACAATTGTCCATGTTTTCATTTTCTACATCATACATCATTAATGATTTAATTTTATTTAATTTTGTATACATGCATGGGGATAATATATTACATAGTGACTAAAGTCCTTGAACTTTTCAATATTCATGACCAAACAGTCTATTAGCAAATTTAGCATATGGCCCACCTGATATATTTAGCTAAATATTATTTCACATTAATTGCTAATATGCATGAAGCAACCAATTAAAATGGAACCTACTGTTAAACAATTTCTGCAGAAGAGACCTAGGGAACATTTTTTTAAAAAAGCAAAAATGAGTGACTGAACTCATGTCCAATTCACCTCTCAAAATGTACCAAGCCAGTGTACGTGAATAAAAAATCTAGAAATACAAATGATATGCAAGGATACTTTCCCTCTCCTAAGACATTCCAGAATAGTCAATTGTAAAAGCATTTGTCACACTCAATACCATTTACCACAAATCCCTGAAGGGTCTATGTTCACACCACAAAAGATATAAATTTTACTCTTTGGCAAAAACTTTAAGGTCTGCTTCCTTTTGTTGAAAGGACACAGATATGACATCACTCCTCTGACCTTGGAGAGAAGAAAACCTGAAGAATAATCAGTTTTCCAGGTGAAATGTTAAAAATCTGTATAGGGAAAATTATTATACATGAGTTCATGCATAATAACTTGATAGGTTATTTCCAAGAAATACTGATTTTTTGATATGGTTATATCAATAAATAGTAGCCAACTAATAACTGATACAAAATTTACAACCATCTGTATCAATTCCAAATGTTGATGTTTCCATTGAGAGACTTAAAATCTAGTAAATAGGTTAGGGAGAAAAATGATTGGTTAGAAGTAAAACTGATCATAAAATATAATAATGTAAACTATATCTCAAATTATATTTTATAAATAAGTAGAACTAAAAGTCATAGGAAAAATAAATTTATACCAAAACTAAAAATAAAAAGATAGTGAAAAAAACCCAGATCATCCCACTGGTGTCTATAAGATAGAATGAAAAATAAATCAGGTTCTTATAATAATTGTGATCTCAGAAGCTTTGCATACCATTGGGAAAAGAAAAACTAGTATAATGTGATCACCACAAAAGTATTATTAGGTACTCAAAAAGATAGTCAGACACCAAGCCACTCTCTGTATTACTTTGAATGTGGCAGTAAAGGTGAAAGACATAATGGCTGAATTTTGACATGGAATAGCCTCTACTGTAGACTGCTCAGCAGAAAACAAAACGGGAGGACATTCAGGTTTTCTGTAACTAAATTTATGCACGTTTGTCTAGGAATTCCTGTGCAATTAGATCTGCTCAGCTCAGGGAGCCTCCCTTCTATTAATTAGTTAACGCTGCTGCCTGAAGAAACAGTGGACGGGGAAGGCAGATTCCCACTCTCCTGTTTGTCTATGTGAGTTTCTTTGGATTGAAGACATCTGGGAATTCTTTCTCTTAGATTATTGCCTTAATCATTAAGAATGCCCAAGAAACTGGGACTCACCCACAGGAGGAGCAGAACAGGGAGTTTTTTATGTAACATTTAGGCATTTCCTTATTTTAGATATTCATACCCCAAATCATAATTCCTCTTAAAACAAAATATCAAGTTACATAAACAGGTATCTTTCTGATACTATCTCTATTAACTTATTTATTCATTCTTAAATTAATTCTTACAACGTGAATGTTTTCAGCCTGTACCATATAGTGGGCATCTCCCTTAGATGAGAGGAGCAGATGAGGGAGTGCATAGTCATTGCTATGATGCAGCAAAATAATAATCATAGCTCTGACTTACTAAGTACTTACTATATCAGGCATGATGCTAAATGGTTGTAAGCACGATTCAGGCAAGATGATTTGCAGGAACGCTTCAGAGGAAGGCATTACCATCCCAATTTTACACATAAGGACACTGAGACCTGGGGAGGTTAATTAATTTGCACAATGCTACATAACTCTTAAATAACAGACCCACAATTTCATCACTGGCTGTTTTCATCGTCCACACATTAAACTGCTACATTTTGCTGCTTTGCCTAAGACCTGAGGTCTGTAAGTCAACTATCACAGAAGATTCTTCTATAGTGCTCCTCATCATTGCTCAAGAGGTCTGATGTTCAGCAGGAGATATAAGATATGAGCAAGTCATAACGTGATAAGAATTATAAGTCTACAGAACATAATGAAAAATGAGAGGATGGACCCTAACGATTAAATATCTTGAGTTCCTACTGGGTCTATTACACACCAGATACACATGCTTAATACCTTTTCTGCAATTTGGAAATCCAAAAAGCTCTGAGAAGCATACTTTTTACATAGTTAACTTAGCAATGAAATTTGACCTAAAATTACATAAGACCGTTCATAGTCTTTATTTATCCCACTTACATTCCACTGAGAACTATGACTGTGTTTGAATTTGAGGTGCTGTTCCGGGTCCCACTGTAGAGCTATTAAATATTTCACAGCCTAAGCAACATTCAGTCTTCCTAAAAGGCAAACTCATCTGCATTCCAAAACACATCTGATTCCAAGTTTGTCAGATAATGACCTTTGGACCCGTAGCATTTCTGACTGAGAAAATCCCACGTATCAATCACAGTTCAGACAGGGCAGCTGAATCACTATGAATACAAAGGAAGAAGGGAATGATTAAAATCATTAGACCTTACACAATTTGGGGTATTGCTGGGAAAGAAAAGGTCTGCAAGGTGAAGCGATAGCTTCAGGAAGAGATGCACTAACCTGCTCTTCTAAAGTTCTGCTTACTTTGAGGGCAGGGTGCCCCCTGACAGGTCTTTAGGACATGGTCGCCTCTGGGTAGCTCTGCCTCTGGGTCTGAGGGTGTGTCTGGTGTCGCACCTGAGGCTGCAAATGAAAAGAAGAGCTACTTGCAGAGTGGAGGAGAGAGGCAAGCTGTAAGCCATTCCATACCTCTTTGTTGGTCCATCTGAGAGCAAAGACCTTCTGGGAATAAATGACCCATGCTTTACTTCTGCCTACCAAATCTTGAGCAAGTCCTTCGCTGGCCAACTCCAAACTGAAATCCTGCAGGGAAGCCGACTGAATTCACAGAATTCCCAGCCGAACCAAGCTGGCAATAGAACAACCCAGCACAAACACGGCATGAGACAGGAACCAACAGAATTGGAGTTAGGGTGCTACAAGTGAGATGAGTTACACAAGTTACAGGTTCAGAGCCTGTCCTTCTTTAAAGTTTTGGTAATTTTTGACGTGGGCTCTTTGCATTACTTTTGATTGCTTAAAATATTGGATTAAAATATTTATCTGGATTCCTGAATTGTGTGGCATGGCCTTAAATTTTATACCTGAGTTAAGTGCCTCACTTATGTAACCCTGGTTCTTACTGTGTATGATGAGGAAACAGGTATTTCAAGTTGCTGCCTGGGTGGTTTGCAGTGTGACAACCCAGCTCACTCTGGACATGCGGATAAGGACCCAAGCTTAGGATTCCCACCCTAGGTTCCTGCTTTGCTTTTCCCAGAGCACCGTTTTCTCCCCCATATTTAAAAAAATATTTTTGTTTAAATGAGCATTATACATGCTCTTTATATAGACATGTGTATAGTTTGTTTTAAATTTTCTTAGAATTTGTTTTATGTTTCCGCATCACCTTACTGTTGTCGGAAAGTTGGCCCTTGTCGGCGCGAAATCCAGGTCCTTGGCAACTCGAGCAAGGAATTGAATGAGATGCCAGAGTAACATACTGAAAAAGTAGTTTATTGGAAAAGATAGTACATGTCAAAGAGTAGAAGTAGGCCCAAGCAGTAGAGAATGGCTCGAGGGCCCATTATTTGAGGACAAATTACATTCCAAAGAGTTTGGAGGCCATCACGCACAAAGGCGAAGCTCAGAAAGGAAGAAGCGGTCAAAAGACCAGGGCGTCCAAAAAAGGAAAAAGGGGAAAAGGGCATAAAGCACGAACTTCCCGGGACTTGGGGTTTTTATCCCTTCTCTAGAATGGGCTGTTCCCCTAAGGGCATGGGACCACTTGATTGGCACCTGTGATTGACAGGATGTACGGTGCAGGTGTGAGTGACTGGTCTGATCTAGTTGGGTATTTTGTTCCCATTTGTTTCAGGGGTAGATAGTTACAATGAAAAGAAGTTTTGGGTTGAGAAGGGCGGTCACCGGGCGGTCACATTCTGTGGGATGTGCGAGAATGCAGAGACCCAATGCCTGCCTCTAACTGCCTGCTCATTTTCCCCTTGAGAGACGTGATCCCCATGAAATCTCTATGGGAACCTGAGGGACAGGAGGTCTCTTCTGTATCTGCTTCCTCCTGGGCAGGGGTGTAGAGCTGTCCCTGCCTATTGGGGGATTCACGGAACTCTCACCCTAGCTGATCTCAGATGAGAGGAAGGGGTCTCAAGCTCCGCCTAGAAGACCGTGTTGGCTTTTTTGGTTGTGACTGGCAATCTTGTTGGGGTATCCTCTGTATCCCCAAGGTCCCTGAATGAGGAAAAATAGATTTTAATTAATAAATCTGTTAGCTCTCATGATGCTTATGCCCATTCAGCCTGTCACTCAGGTGGCGTCAGTTGTCTGGGCTCAGAATGGGTTTGGCATTTAGCTTACTGGCCTGGGGGATATTAGGAAGTCAAAGGCTTTCAAGTAGTTATCTGAAGTAGGGGTAGGAGACTTCTATTGTTTAGGATTCAGAAACTGATTTATAAAGCAATCAAGAAGCAGGGGAATAGAAGAATTTGAGGATTCAGGCTAGGAGCAATCTTTAGCCTAGGATTCACAAACTGATAAGAAGAGTAATCAAAGTCAAGGGCTAAGAAACTAAGAAACTAGGGACTAGGGAGGAGACTTAACATTTCTATAGGAAAGAAAACTTAAGTCTTTTGCGGAGGGGAGTGGGGGGGGGGGCGGCACTCTCCTGGCTGGTAACAATACAAGAACATGGTTTTCATTTGTTTTAATACCTAATATTGGGTGTTGGAAAAGTCATGATGTATTTTTTTCTATGTTTTTCATTGCAAAAACATGGCATGACTTTTCCAACAACCCAATATAATTGTAGCAATTACAATCCTTTAAGCAGACTATGAATACAAAACCTTTAGGTCCATTCCAGGATTTTGCGATTAATAATGCTGAAATGACAAACATTTGACATATTTTTACATGTTTCAATCATGTCTATAAATGCATTTTCAGGATACATAAATGAAATAACAAGATTAAAAATATGTACATTTAAAATAATTTGATATTGCTAAATTAAATTGGAAATGATTGTTTCCTTCCTTTGCTTTCTTTTTTCCCCCAACGGATATCTACAATGAAATATAAACTTTCAGATCTGTGTCAGTATAAACAAAAACCTGTGCCTCAAATTTTCATTTTGCACTCTTTGATTTAGGATTTGAACCTTCTAAAGTACATGTTTATATATTGCATATGATTTTCTCTGTAAATTGCACATTATTACATTTGTCCATTTTTTATTGTTTTGTGGAGTTTTTATTATTAATATAAAAGAATCCGTTGTATGTCAATGAAATAAGCCTTCACCATATACATAAATAATGGTTTTTTGCATGTTTTATTATTTGTATTTTGATATTCTGCTTATTCTATTTTGTTTTAAAGACAATTTCTTATTAAATTTATTGGGTGACATTGGTTAATAAAATTGTATAGGTTTCAAGAGTACAATTCTATAATACATCATCTATATATTGCATTTTGTGTTCACCACCCAGAGTCAGTTCTCCTTCCATCACCATACATTAGAATCCTTTTACCCTATACTACCATCCCCACTCCCCCTTTACCCTCTGGTAACCACTAAACTGTTGCCTGTGTCTATGAGTTTTTGTTCCTTTGTTTGTCTTGTTCGTTTGTTGCTTTCAGTTTTATATTTTACATATGAGTGAAATTATATGATTCTTGACTTTTTCTGACTTATTTTGATTAGCATGATAATCTCAAGATCCATCTACATTGTCACAAGTGGCACTATTTCATATTTTCTTATGGCAGAACAGTGTTCCATTGTGTATATATATCATATCTTCTTTATCCAGTCATCTATCAAAGGATACTTTGCTTGTTTCCATGTGTTGGCCACCATGAATAATGCTTCCATGAACATACAGGTACATACAGAGGGTGCCAAAAAATGTATACACATTTTAACAAAGGCAAAAGCTGTATTAAAATTATAATACTCAAAATATACTGATAACAAAAGATGAATACAAGTCATGTTTATACATTTATTTGACACCTCTGGTATATCTTTATAGATAAATGTTTTCAGGTTTTTTAGGTAGATACCCAGGAGAGGGATTGTGAAGCACCTGTTAAAATAATTACTTAGAGTTATGCCTGTGAAAGGTTAGTGACCTCCACCCCAATCACCTTACAAGTTATAGGTGCTTTCTACCCTGCTGTCTATTTCCTGCTTGCTTATGACCTGGGATGGAGAATTGACCTTCTGCCAACTCATTGTGCTCTCCACCACCTTTATGAGATTTGTAAGTAATAAATCTAGTGACTTTATTTCCTTGGTGTGAGTATATTGAAACTGCGCCTTCAATCAAAACAATAATAGGGTTTTTACTCCCCCAAAGCAGGAGTTTGGAAGCTGAGGGGGCTACCTGCCAACACTGTGTGGGTGACTTGTGCCTCCCCATTCAACAGGTCATAATCTGCATATTCTTAATTTAACACATCAGCTACGAGCCCCCCCAAAACACTATGTCAGCTGGTCATTGTTTCTTGACAGGTGATCCAAACCTTCATTCCTGTGCCGTTAGCACTCCTACCTGTATTGTGGTATTATATTTATACATCAACTTTTATCACAGTACATGGAAGTATTAAGAAGCGCCCTAGGGGAACGTTAGCATCTAGACCATCCTATCTGCCCTCATGTATACTTGTGTATTAGCAACATGATTTTCCCTTGATAGGTCAACCAGTCATCCCATTCTGTAAAGTAACAATTTTAATTTAGAAGAGCAGTGGGGATTTAGCAAGAGAGGATGAAAAGAATTTCATGGAAGAATCCTCATATTGTCAAAGATACAGAAACTGAAAAACATGTTGTTTAGGAAATGGAACATGTTCAAGTTCAATTAAAACTTAAGCTATTTGGAGGTGGTAGTGACATGGGAGAGCACCTCCTACTATAGGAATTTTAAGTTTCCTTTTCCTTAGTTTCTTAAGCTCCCTAGTTCCTGACCTTAATCACCTTTCAAGTCAGCTTTTTAATCTTGACCGGAAGACTGATTCTAGCCCGAATCATAGGAAGTCCTTTTGCCCCAGGCCATTCTGGGCCCAGCTCTGGGGTGAACAGCACCACCTGCATGACCACCTGAATGACTGGTTCTCCCAGAGGAAAAGGCCACAGGCGCCATGAAACTAAACAGAATTTCCATCACAGAGCCACCTTGCGTCGATGGCTTTGGGTCCTTCTTCTTGGGCCAACACTTTTAACTCTGTTTAACCAAATCTATCTCTCCTCATTTAGGGGTTGATGGGATACAAATGATGCCCCAGCAAGAATTCCAGTATATCTTGTCCAAAGAGATCAACATGGACTTCTGGGCAGATCTTGAGACCGCTTCCTCTCATCTAAGATCAGATAGGATGAGAGTTCTGTGGATCCCTGATAGGTAGGGACAATGGCCACATTCAGCAGGAAGCAGATACAGAAGAAGAGACTTCCTCAGCTTCCCATGGATATTTATGGGGATCATGCCTCTCAAGGGAAAATGAAGTAGGCAATTAAAGCTGGAAATGGGGTCTCCAAACATTCCTGTACCTTCGACATGACCTATGGAAAGCGACCATCCAGAAGACATCCCCTCTCTGCCCAAACCTTTCTCTTATCCACTATTGCTATAAACTACTATGAGAAAACTAAAGAATACTAAATACCTAACTAGATTAGACTGGTCACTCACACCTGCGCAGTAAAGGCTACAACAACCTTCACTTCACCTCAGCCTCATTATACCATCATTATAATATCATACATATGCCCGAAAGTTCATTAATACCATTATAACAGACTGAATTCTGGAAAGAAACGTGCACAGTCTAAAAAGAAGAGATAATAGCCTCTTGTCAATCACAGGTGTCAATCAAGTGGCTCCACACCTAGGGAGGAGTAGCCCATTCTAGAAAGAAAGAAAATAAAAACTCCAAGTCTTGGCCAGTCAGCACCTTTTGAGCCATGCTTTTGGACACTTTTTTGAGCCACTGTGTTGCTTCGGCCCACTCCCATCTCTTTGGAGTGTAATTTCACTTCTAATAAACTGCTCTTTCACCACTATATCTCTGTGTCCCATTCAATTCTTTGCTCTAGACGCCAAGAACCTGTACACCATACCAAGAAGAGTCTGCTCTCTGGTAACATAGGAGAAATAGCTAAAATAGTGATTGTTTGACCACAATCATAGAGAATTCTGAATTTCGGCTAAGGTAATTAGATTTTATTTAGCAGCTAAAATCGTGACAGATAAATTTTTGAGCAGAGTAATAAAACAATGAAAGTAGTGTTTTAAGAAGAATCCCAATGTGACATTTTTGGGTATATAGCATGAATTGAAAAAGAAGTCAAGTCTGTTGGGGGTAGTATATTAGGAATAGTATTGCGATTGTTTAGTTTTAAGCATTATGTGTCTAAAAATAGAGGGTATCTGTCTATTTTCTCCTCTATTCATGGACAAAATTATAAAACTGAAACTTTAATCTTTTTCCTCCTTAACACGTTTTTCTTTGTCATTTTCTTCATTAAGTAGAGTTCCAATACTCTCTTTTCATTGAAACTTCTTGTTAAGAAGTTATCTTAAATTAATTCCTACTAATGTATAGATGGATAATATCTTAACGCCTTAAGTAAAAGCAGGGCCTCTGCTTCTTAAAAGTTTTTGAACAATGAACACCTTTGGGAATTTAATGAAAGGTAAGTGTTAGTTCTTTGTAGAAATATATGTTTACACTTAAATATAAAATATTTCAAAAAATTTTACTGAATTCACACATATACTGAATCCCATATGCATGAATCCTTAGAAATACCATGATCTTGAGGTCAAGTACCCTTATCCAAAAAAAGAAAGTTATTCCTTTTGGCATTTAAACATCCCTGTGCAAATAGGACACTTTTCTAGAGAAGAGCTTTCAAATGCCCCTGAAATCATACTCCTTAGACAACAACATCCACTCTGCCTATGAGAAATTCCACAGAGCTGGACATAAATAAAATAAGAGTTTCCTACTTCCACACTTCTTTACCTGCCGATTGAAAACACACTGGCAATTTTTTTTCTAAAGACATTATTGGGGAATTGGGGGAGGGGGACAGGCAAGTTGCTGTCCTTTTGTACTTCTGTCTAGTTGTGGAGAATGTTGCTTCACCCACCCATGTTGGTGTTATCATTACAGTCTCCTCGGGTAAGGCAGATTGGTCACCAGCCACTGGGCGGCCATTCACGGTGGCTCTTAGCAGCTCACGCCGGCTGCCGGCCAATCACCCCGGCTGCCAGACACTCATGGTAGCTTTAGGGCAGCCCACTGCAGCCTACGCCGTCGCTGGGACTCCACGGCAGCCCAGCGCCAGGTCGAGCTGTTGCACCCAATCTTAGCTGTAGAGGGCGCAGCGTCACTGGCCCTAATGTGGGATCCAAATTGAGGCCCTGCTGCTCAGAGCTGACGTCCTAAGCCAGCTTTTAACCAATGCGCCACTCAGTCAGCCCCACTCTGGCAATTTTTTAAAAGAAACCTGTTGTAGTTGCCATTAAAAAACTGTACATATAGGAATAAAAATAAATGTCCTCTTTATTTCCATTCAAAACTCATTCCCGGCCAAGCCACATGACAGAAGGTGGGAGGGGGGCATCAGGAAGAGCAGGGAAATGCTTCCTCTTGGAAGAGGGCCCCCAGTAAGACCCCGTGTTGTGCTTTCTCACATGTGGTCATAATGCCAGAAACCCAACCCTAGCAAAGAGCACAGTGTGAGCTGTTTTCAGGGGCTGAGGTGAGCAGCAATGATCCACCAGCCCCTCTTTTGACCGCAAGCACACATCTGAGGGTTTGAGTACTGAGGGCTGTGCAGGGTGTGAGTACACTGTTATCTTGAAGCAAATAGATTAATCTACATCTATATTTATATATCTATATCTATACTAAAGAGGCCAATTTGGCTTTACTAGCAAAGAGCATTAACTGGATATAGGAATTTAGGACAAAGTAACACATACTTCTCTTGGTTTAGGGTAATGGACCACTTGTTGATATTTAATTGAAATGTAAAAGAGCCACTTACAAGATAAGGGTTTAGAAAGACGAGTTTTATAGGCTGAATATTTGTTCCCCCTTCGCCCCTCTCCCCCACCTGCAAATTCTAATGCTGAAATCTAATTCCCAACATGACAGTATTTGGAGGTGAGGCTACTGAAATGTAATTAGTTCATGAGGTAGAACCCTCATGAAAGATTAGTGCCCTGATAAGAAAAGGCCAAAAGAGCTCTAACTCTCACTTTATTTCCATCATGTGAGGATACAGTGAAAAGTCAGCAGTCTGCAACCAAGGAAATCCTTGCCAGAACCCAACCTTGCTGGAAACTTGATCTGAACTTCTAGCCTCCATAACTGGGAGAAATAGATTTCTGTTGTTAATAAGATACCCTCTCTATTTATTAGAGCAGCCTGAACTAAGAGAGAAAAGCAAAGTTGAATAATCTTGATTAAATGCCAACTGCATTATTTAGGGTCATGCTATTCGAAGTGTTGTCTGTGGGCCAGAAGCATCAGCGTCACCTGCAGATTTAGCAGAAATGGACATACAGAACTGCAACCTCCATATTAACAAGATTCTCAGATGATGCCAAATTAGGATATAGCTTAAATTGTTGCAGCAAGATTAAAAACAGAGTGGCTTAAACAACACAGGAATTCATGCTTGTCTCACTAAACTGTCCAATAAAGGGAATTGTCTAGGGCAGATGAGGAGGTTCTGCAAAGCATCAAATCTAGCTTCTACCTCTGAGTCTAATGTATCTGCAGCTTTTTTTGTAAACTCTTATCCAGGGGGAGGAGAAAGGGCAAGAGAAATGTAGACTCATTTCTTTTCTTTCGTGGTATTACCAGAAGTGGCACAATGTTATGTCTGGAACTCACTGACATATTACACCTAGTACAAGGGAGACCACACAATGTAATCTTAGGTGAGGTTACCCTGCACCCTAACCTCAGGAGTCCATTATTTTTTTTAAAAAGGGGAAATTAATACCAGTAGGTAGTCAGCAGTATCTGCTATACTTTCATAAGCCAGGCCATTTGCTATCTGCCCTTGGCAACCCTATGAAAAAGATGGCATTGGCCTTACTTTTTAAACATATTAAGTGCTACCAGAACCAAAACAAATCTTTTAATCATCCTGGCTTTGCATTGTCCTCAAGTAATGTAAGAGGAAATCAAGACTAGTCTGGTTTATATCTGAAGAGATTTTATTGATATTATGATACCTCTTTTTCTCTGAGTTCTAGGTTGAGAATGTCTAGATATCACCTTAGCATAAAAGTGTACTTTTTAAAACAAGACATATAAATGAGAAAGGCTTCACTCCACTCTCATCCCAGTAGCTACCAGAGTTGCCGGGAAGTTGTATGATGCCCACTTGAGAACTCTGCCCTTAACATTTCTCAAGGACTATTTCTTTGCTGTCTCCTCATGAACCAATGGTTCTTAAAACATTCAGTTTAAATTCATCATTCCAAGGCTCATGCTTGAATCTTCCCTTACACCTATGTCTAGCAGCAAACAATTGATCAGATGAACACCAAAATCACTCTCCCCAAACTACTATCAATATATGCTCGGCATCTAATAGGTGCTCTAAATACTTACTGAATGAATGAAAGGCAGGAATCTCAGTTGTTCTATGACAGTGGTTCTCAGTCATTAGCTTGCATCAGAATAACTTGGAAGTTATGTTAAATTATAGTTTCTGATTCAGTAGGTCCAGAGTAGGGCTTGAAATTTTTCATTTCTAACAAGTTCCTAATTGATGTTGATATTGTTCTTCCAGGGACCACTCATTGAGAACCATTATTGTAGAATTAAATGGAATCCATCCAAACATCAGAGGGACTTGTTAATAATAGATGAAACACAGATTAACCAAGGATGGTAACATTGCCTTATCTTACAAACCTAAGTCTACGCTCAAATATTCATAAATAAGGTGCCTGGTTTCCGGGCACACAGAGTTCTCACTAAATTACAGCTACCATTATTATCACAATTGTTTATATAACACAATTAGTAGTACAGATCATCTGAATTGTAGAGGGTTAGCAGAAAGCCTTATTTCAAGGTATAATTTACTTATTAACCACTCACACTAAAAATTTAATTAAGCAATATATTTTTTTCCAGGATTATGTTCTATAGTCATGATAATTTGTTTTACCCTGCTATGTAAATATGAGTCACTATGAAGTATATAGTTCCATTATTTTATTTTGAATATTATAAAATATCTGATCATATAGGTTATTTAAGAGCTTTATTACTGAATTAATTTTACAGCCATCAATCCAGATAATTGAAAAGGTGAAAATATAGGTTTAAAAATCAGCCCATAGTTCACCTTAATTGCAATAATCAATTTTTAAACTTTTTCAGTTTAAACTTTAGAATGTAAAGACTTCTACCTATTGAATGTTTAAGTGAAATTCATTACCTATACTAGAAGGGTTTCACATACTATACTTGCATACTTGCAAGGTGCTTCATAATCACTTTTTCTATCAGTATCTCTTAATAAAAGTTCTATAAAATAGGTCAGTAATGTGTTCATAATTTTGCAAATGTAGATGATAAGGGACCTGCCTGAGGTTATCCTGCACACTGTGAGCAGCTTACAGATATGAGTTTTCAGACCCTGACATTCCATTCTCCCACACCAGCCCACACCGCCTCACTACATTGTAAATTATTGATTTGGAACCTCACTGTTACCTTAATGAGCGAGAAGGGTGTTATAAAACTTTATGGATTTACTGATTCTGACCTAGTTTATATTAATAATGCCTTATATTTTTATGTCACTTTATTGTGTTCAAAGCCATTTTATATAATTTGCTTATTTGAGCCTAACACCCACGCAGGGGGGAGCCAGATTCCCTAAAGAGAACTTCTGCCCAAGTTAACCAGTCGCAGAGATAAGAATTCCGTTCTCATGATTCATTCTTCCCACCTCACCATTGCTGCCTCTCATTTATTCCAAGAATACTATGTGTTGAGTTACCTATAGAAGAATAATCCAATGTCAGTCAAAGGGAAATAGTGCTAATCGTTCAAGTATGTAATATCACTTACCCATTGGGTAACTCTGTTAAACTCTCCGAGCCTTAGTTGCTCATTGCTAATATTGAGATTATAATAATGTCTATCTCATCTGGTCATTGGGAGTACCAGCAAGGTGACATGTGTAAATGGCTTAGAATAGTGCTCAATATATAGTAAATTCTCAGTAAATTAAAGCAATTATCAGAAAACATGAGGAGATTGGCCTCATTGAGGATGAAGTATCACATTATGCTGCATTTAGAAAAGCTCTACAACATGGTGCATTCATAGTTGAGTTTGATTCACAACTCTGACTCTATTATCCTACAAATTTGGGCAAATTATTTAAAACATCTACATTGGTTATTAAATGGAAAAAGTATTGTGGAGTCTAACTGCGCTTTGTTATTTGACTCAGTAAGTTTCCCATATAATATTAGTTCTCTCTTTCATTCAGATAGCCACTGCAATCATTACCATCTTCTGACTACTGACTTTTAAGGGCATATTATATCTAAAATCTGCAGGTTCCTATTAAAGCTGTGTTTGCTGACATAATTTCTCTAACATTGAGATACTGTGGCTATTATCTCAAAAACATTATTCTCCCCCCTCCCCCGTGCTCCAGATAACTAAGTTTCTAAAAATATAGCTAATAGGAAGCATTATTGGAAAGATTCTAACAGAGTCCAGGTCTTTTAAAAACATCATTTCCATTTTGAATTCTCATTAGTGGCTTTCTGTAAGGTTGGTTCAGTTTGAATTTAGGGTGTTTTAAGGTCTCTAACAGCACTGAGCCAAAACATCTCTTTTTCTCTCCTTATCTTTCCTTGGACCCTTTGACTTTTCTCTACATGCTCTCTGCTGGTGTTCTCATTACTCCTGTGGCTCCAAGGTTGAAATATCAGTTATCCTTGATTCATTCCTCTTTTGAGCCTCCATACCATCAGTTGACAAGTCTCTTTGAGTCTACCTGTCCAACATTTGTCAAACATAATTCTTCATCTTCTCTTAAGCCTGTTAATAATATACTGAATTGACTCCTGCTTTTGGTCTCCATCACCATCTTACACAATAGTGCCAGAATACTCTTCCTAAATTCTTCCTGAAGGACCATTGGGTTATGACATTCCCTGCACTCCCTCACTCCCTGCCCCAAAACCTATGGAAAGAGAGGGGGGAGGGAAAAGGAGAGGGAGAGTAGAAGGAGAGGAAAAGAGGGGAAGGGAGGAAGAAAGAAGGTATAAAGCCCAGTCTTCAAGCTCACCTTCTGATCCCAAATAGCCTTTCCTCTATCAAAACTCCATCATGTATCAAATAATCTGTTCCACTTGTATGTCTGTGTTTGCATTGTCCTCTCCATTTAAAATGTTTGCTCCCTATCTCTTACCTAACAAGATTTATCATTCAAGAGCACTCTTAAATTGGTGGAGCTGTTCCTCATTCTATAAATGAAATGATCTCTCTTTCTGAACCTCCATAACACTTGTATCATTTTACATATCATAATTAAATAATGTATTATAAGAATGTTCGTACACATTTTAGTTCTGCTGAATTATTAGCTCCTTGAAGGTGGAGATGACTATTTTATTATAGATGATAGAATTTCAATGCTGCTTCTTCTCATAGTCCAGCATTCCTAAAGAGTGATCCACAGAACAGTTGATACTCATTCCTCAAAGAAAGCTCTGCATTCAAGTAAACTATGAATAGTATTGCCTATTTATAATATTATATTATAGAAAACTATTTATAGTATTGCACCCAAAACATCACAAAAATGTCCAAAAATGAAGAAATCACTTGTTCTATCTAAGCCTTTCAAAAAATTATTTTGATCATAGCACACTTTTTGCAAGGAATTCTCATTAACATTTCACATGTATTCTGTAGCACCGAGTATGAAAAAGGCTATCATAACCATAATTTCTGAAATACATGCTGGACTATTTAATCTAGCCTTATGCAGTTTCGAAGGATCAAGAAGGATATGAAAAATTTCTGGCTCGTGATTTGCAAAGTATAAGCTTGTGTTGTCAAAGCATTCTCCTTCAAAGACTCCAAACGATTAAATATTTCTGGTTAGGCTGCTCAGTGATAGAGATTACACCACAGAGTGCTGCGCTGCATTAAGGCCATTCTGTCTCTTTCCTCCTACTACAGTGAAGAAGACTTGTTGACTTTTTTCCACATTCTGCTCCCATTCACAGATGAGCATTAGAGAGAATTTGGAAATGGAAGGCCTTTATGTCTGCCGTGAACAGGGTCAATTCAGTGTGGCAGCTGTGAGCGGGTGACATAGACTTATATTGACACAACCCACTTTTTTGCTGCAGAACCACAAAGTGAAAGCACCCGGGGCTCTTCTGCCGTTTTCAATAAGATACGAATTTTTCCCTTCCTTGTATTAAGCAGAGATCTGTCATCTTGACTTGTACACTAAATGGTCCATTCTGACTGCCTTGTTTGCGTCCAATCCCAGCCAGAATCCAGAAACATGTGTTAACATTCGGCATGTTTGGGGGCTAGTTGGAAGGGCCTGAGGCAAGACTCCCTGATGCCTGCTGGAGGCTAGTCAATAATCATTAGCCCTTCAAGTGGTGGATGCCCAACATAAACTGTATTTATTTATTTTTAAAAAAAAATCTTTACTTTAAGCCAGAGGGAAAGGCATTTTAGAGAAGGCAGTTTCCCAGCAGTTACTCCATTGTAATAAAGGTACAGTTAGGAGGGAGTGGGAAGCTGCCAGAGGGGGCGCTGTTCTCAACAGGAAGAAAGAGACGTAATCAAAGTAAATTAACTGGGCTGTGTGCAGCAACACCACTCAGAATCTTTGCAGTTGTTTTTTATAGCCAACTTTCCAAAGTTCATCACTCAGGCCAAAAAAACTCTTTGCAAAGGGGAATCACTAGTATGCACAATAACACATCAAGCGCTTGTATGCACAAAGCACTACAGGGGTAAAATCAGCAAATTCAACAGAATCACTGACTTCTCAGTGCTTGCACTCTAAAAACAGAGGACAACGCAATTAATAAAAGGATATATAGAACACAGACAACATCTTGATTATTGACTATATCTAAGTTAAATAAGGTGTATTTTATATAGCACAACTTTTTTCTTTATTTCAGTAGTGAAAAGCAAAGAATGTGTGTCGCATACAGAGTTTATTAGACAAGAAATCATGTATTTATTTGTGTTTTTTATTCCTTTTAAAATCAATATCACTCTCCAAATTCTAATGCCACGACCTGCACTACACCATCTATAAGCCAGAGAAGCCCATCAAATGAGTTATGGAGCACATATACATTCATGCATTCTTTAATTAAACAAAACTTTGTGATTTTCTACCTTGAACCCAGGTTTGTGCCAGGCACATATCTCCTAATACAAAGACCATCACTTCCGGCCAAGAAAGACAATTAGCTGTAAGCTAGCTATTGGAGTAATTTTCCCAAAGAGTAAATAAATATTAGGAATCTCAAATTTAAACCAATTAATTTGTTGACTTTTATTTGTATAATTTATGTATACTATTGGGATCAATTTAAAACCCAAGAATGTAAATTATTGTACCTTTCTTCTCATTTGTCTTTAGGTCCTTACTCAGATAACATTTCTACTTGACGCTATGCCCAGAAAGCATTCCCTATAGAACTGAGTTTTTCCTTGGACCTGGGTTGAGAAGAAGACAGCTAGAGAGAAATGTGGTAAAGAATACAAAATAAAAAGATCTGGTGGGGGTGGTTAGGGGTGTGGGGAAGTTACAAGTACTTGGGATGGGGGCAGAGAGAGTCAGGACTGCTACTGGGCTGAAGCCAGGGTAGAGCTAAGCACCATGCAAAATAATGAGCCTTGAAGAAGAGTCATAACACAACCAGAGTCCATCTGAGGCACCATTTCAAAAGGCAAAAAGATGGAAGAGAGCTGCAAAACAAGATAGAAACAAGGGCTATCTGAACAAGGGAATGGGACCTAGAAGATAAGGAAGTGGGCAGATCACAAATGAACTCACTGAGACTTTGGTGTGAAGCTCTTACTTTCTTCTGGTGGTGGCACTAGAATATTAAGCATGCTAAATGGTAAAAATTAAGAAGGCTGTATCAGAAATAGAAGTAGCAATAAAGGCATGGGAAGTACAAAACTTGGATTTGAATATTATATCCAATTCCCACTCATTATTACTTATAACACTTCAGGGAAATTGCCTAACAGCTCTCAAAGTCCTCAGTTTGCTTATCTAGAAAATAATGATAATACACCTTATCTCACTGCCTGTGGCAGGAGTAAGTAAAACAACGTATGTCATTTGCAAAACACAGTGTTAGGACATATAAGTATGCAGCAAATGGTAGGCTGGTGTTGTTAATATTATTAATTTGATGCTAATCATATAATAGAAGGGCTTTTATTTCCTACAGACAGCTGTGACACAGTGAGAAGAAAATAATTATTCTCAAGTCCATAATGAAGTGAGAGCTGCACAGCTTAGGATTTCATTTACTTGCATTTTCCTTTCTCTCCCAAGTTGTGAAAATATGTAATCATCATCAGGGCCAATATAGTATGGAGACACACACATGTGGAAAAGCAGAGTAGGGGTCAGAGGGCACAATGTGTAGTGAGTGTATCAGGAAGGGGTGGAGACCACCCCTGGACCCTAAGGTCATGACAATAGAATTCCTAACTATCCAGAGCATATCAGCCCACAACATTTGGGGATCATTTCCATGCACTTGTCATTGTGTTTAAATGACTGATGCTGGACTTTTATACCTAAACCTGACTTATGAAGGAAAAATGATTGAGAAATAGATTAAAACTCTCTGTGCTCTATTTGAGTGACTTCAACTCTAGTAAGTCCACATTTCTTGGTTGGCATCACATATTTGACATTCCAGGTCTTCTTCTTCACCCATGTGTGTTTTAAAAGGTATAATCAGTCATGAATTAGAGTTATTCATCTTACTTCCTCTTGCAATCAATTTGTGCTGAATCAATTTTGATTGAATTAATGAATAAATGAATAAATGAATGGGGGAGTCAGTAGATAGCAAGATCCATCTCATTCCTTTTTATATCATCCCCTACATGGAATCTGAAATATAAAAAATGTGTGAAAAATACTAATTGGAATTGCATGATGATTGAATTTCTGCTTGTTTTACTTTCTGGCACTCTAAATTTTATTTGAATTCAAAGATCCCTATAATGAGGTTCAACATTCTCACCACTACACTTGAGTTTCTCCTCCAAACATATTTGGATCTATTATGGTCTTTTCCTATTTTGGTGACAAACTCCAAGTATATCAGGAAAGTATAATTAAAAACTCTCTTTCATAAACCATTGCATAATATTCAAACCAATCAGTGTTTGTAAGTTTGAATGAACAGCTCTTCTGCTACCCTAAACAGATGATTTTTCTTTTCTTTAGCGTTTTAAAAACACATAAACACATACACACATGCGCGCGCGCACACACACACACACACACACACACACACACACACACACACACACCATTCTACTTGAACTATGGAACAAGAAGGTATAACCTTAAATCATCCTAAACCAATTGGAGTCCTGATAATGTAGATGTGTTTTGTTGGTATACTCTCTCAAAGAGTTTTTTAGGGGGAAAAAGCAAACAAACAAAAAAACCAAAAACCACAAAATTGCAGCTCATTTATAATTCAGCATTATTTTCTCAGATTAGAATTGCTTTCCCCATATGTCAGAATGGGGTTGCTACCAGAATAGAGAAAAGCAATCTAGGCATTGAGAGAAACCCACTCTCATGGACACCTTCCAGAAGCCCTGCTGGGGATGAACCCAACTGAAAGCCACAGCACCACTCTGGAAAAAAACCCTTCCCAAAACTGTTTCCAGAAGTCAGGATGTAGAGAAAACTATTTGTGAAAAAGATTCTGTAATCACGTCAAGATCTAAAGCAATGTTTCTACTTAGAGGAAGAGGAGTTCTCTTAGCCTGTAAAAGAAATTCCAAATCACATTGCAGTAATTAAATTACAATGTACTGAAAAGCAATGCAAATAGGGCCACAAGGCAAAGTTAATACTTAAGTAGCGCCCAGAGGCCCTTGAGAATTTGCTTGTGAAGACAGAAGTGGAGGGAAAGAGGCAATGAGTATCTTCAAGGTCATACTGTAGGTATCTCATGAACAATGATTAGAGGCTGGTGTGTATGAGCGGAATTTTTGTTCAACCCATGAGGGCCTAGGAGGCTTCTTTCAGGGTTTCTGTATATCTAAGAATAAAATAAAACAGGTCTCCATCTTTCCGTAGCCTCAAGCTGGGTTCCCGCATTCTGACTTCTCCTCAGGAAACCATTATTCTGTTGGCATTGCTTGTTCCTGTCTTGGGTCCTTTTTCTTGCTCTGCCACTTCTTCTTGCCTGTTCAGTTTTTCCACCCAAGCAGTTTCTACCACTATGATCCAGACATTCTGTGCCAGATGGACCCCCTGCTGAAAAGCTCCTCAGCTCGACTCTCTACTCCTCTATGTTCCATGAAGAACTTCACTGCTGGGTGAGAAGAGTTAAATAAATACTAGAGCAGAAGAGAGCTACACATTGGAATGTTCACCACCCAGCTGCTAAGACCCAATCTTCACCTTTGAGTTTTCGCATCTTAAAGTCATTTGTGGAAACCCCCTTGGTATAGATAGTTTTCTACTTTCCTTTGATAGGAGTCAGAACCTCAAAATTAAACAGCCACATATTCCAAATACCATGTCTACAGAACCCAAATCAGATCATTGTACGAATTAGAATGAGCAAAGGTAAAGATGGTAATGCCTCTATTCTTTTTTTTATGAGTTAATAATGCCTTTATTCTTATCTGAAGTTACCCAATCATTAATACATAATCATTTATGTTACCTTGATTGTGCTGTCCTAGTTTCTTCAGAGCATCATGAAAGAACTTTTCTTCCTGACCCTCAGCAGGAAACGTCAATATTGCAACTCACATTGGTAAACAACCTGAGTCCTTCCAAGAAGCTTCATATAAGCTACTATCTCATTAAAGATTCAGATTCAGTGGGTTACAGGGACAGTCTGGTCCAGCCTGTCCTTCAGGTCATTTTTCTCTGTATTCTACTATAACGCAGAGGTTGGCAAATATTTTCTGTAAAAGGCCAAATAAATAGCTTGGGTTTTGTGTGTCATGCAGTCTCTGTGTAGGGTAAAGGTAGCCATCAACAATGTGTGAACAAATGTGCATTACGTGGTAGAACAAAGGTTTACAAAAACAGGTGGTGAACTGGATTTGGTCTATCGTCTACCAGCCCATACTATGAAAGGTTTATTTACTAATCGGTAAACACGTCTTGTGCTTTTTCATCACTTTGTATTTGCAAGTGGCTGTTGCTCAAACTGTATGTCCCTTTGTATAAAACTAGAAAAAAAGGAAAAATGTGCCTGTTTTAAGACAACAATTTAGATGAAGACCAGCCTTTCAGGAGGGTGAATTAGAAAAAGATTTTAAGCTTCTTCAGGGTCAGGGCCATATCTGGGTACTACCACTATGAGGCCCTTCATAGACACTTAGTTCATATTTCTGATTTTGGTAAAGATGAAACAGTATCACTTCAGAAATACCCAATGCCTTTTGAACTTAGAGCCTAGAACATTAGATCCTTATACATCTAAATTATCTTCCAGTTTTATATTTATCATGGAATAAAAAGGGAATTGTAGGAATTCACAGCTCCCAAATGCAATGTATGACAGACCAATGTAGTAATTTCTTTTTTTTTTTAAATTGCAGCATCTAAACCCTTTCATTTGTTTGGAGATTTCTCCACCAGATGGACCCTGGTGAGAGCAGAGCTCATCTCCACTGTAATAGGCCAACAGGCCAGAGCTATCTTTTCAAGACTCCCCTGAAAATAGCATGGAGATATATGACTAGACTTAATCAATCAGATAGACCCACCTTGGACTTGGATCTGGTGCCTAGTGACCCAGAAGGGGCAGCACTGGAGAATTACACTTGAGGCCACAGCGACTATACCTAGGATGCAGGGATGGTTGCTGAGCCTATGGGGTGGGTGGCAGCTTCACCAGACAGGTTTTCTCTTGTGATTTTATCTGTGATTGGGTCTGTAGTTTCTCTTGTGTTTGCCCATTGCTGAGCTTGGTTTTTCAGTCTTCTGGGCAAATTTAGAAGCTACATAAGAATCTTCCAATAAATTTCTTTTTCTGTTTAAATCATCCAGAACAAGACTTTGGTGCTTGCAGCTAAGGATGTTGATTGATACAGTCTTCTTTACATTATCATAATAGATGTGATAGCTCTTAAAATTCTATCAATGTGGTTAACAAAAAAATATATCTTATTACTGGGGTAATTTTTAGTTATCAGACTCTTAAAGTAATTGAATGCTTTTACTTTTAAATTATTAGCCTTTTAAATTTCTTAGAATAGTACTTATCATCTTTACTTAATACACTTCACCATACTTCTCACTTTCAGATTTTGTTTTTCTTACCTATTTTAGGAAATTTTTATAATATGGATAACGCTTTGATTCTGAAATTTATTTTTGATGCATTGTATGAAGGGATACTCCAGGTTGGTTTTGTCATTATGAAATAGTTAACTATTTATGTCAACAATATTCTTTTTTTCTTTTCTCTACTTTTTTGTAAGGCTAGGCAAGTTTATTTGTTTGTTTGTTTTAAACAATTTGAGGCCTCAAAATGTTTACCTACAAGAATACTTAGTTACCATACAATTCTAAAATTCTATGATTATGATAGTTATCTCTATTTGGTGCAATCATTGCATGCAATGCATAGCTCTTGGGAAAGTAATGAATGAGAGGCTTGATGTTTTATAGTAGTAAGAGTCTTAATTTTGGAACTGATGACGTCTTATTTATTATTTCAGCTGATAAAGCACAAAGTCTTGATGACAAAAAGTTGATTATGCTAGAACTTGGCCCATGAAGTAATCTGGAAACGGAGGAAAGCAATGAGAGCCTAAAATGTATATTAAGTGCATAAAAAAATGAAAGTTTACCAGACACTAAGTTCCTAGTCTGAAAGCTGAAGAGAGCGACATCCAAAGTTTCTGATATGAAATAAGGGGGAAAATTGACTCTATGAATAGGTGAAATTTTAAGCATTACCAAATAATAACTATAAAATTATCAAAGATTAAGAAAAAATGAAGTCCAAATTAATATACACAAGTCGCTCGGTAAGAGATTACGGGTCCCTATCTGAATAACGTAAAAACAATGCTGGTTTGGTTAAAATTCTGGAAACATCCAACTTACATAGAACTGATCCCCAGAGTGAGGGCAGACATAAACTGAAAGTTATGCCAGGAGACTATCACAGAGACTGACAGGAAATTAGAAGTAGCTCAGGTAACTTCTCACTTTTTACCCTGTTAATAAATTTTATCCTATGAGCCACTGTGACTTCCTCATATTGGGTGATGACTTCAGAATCTTTCTATTCTCAAAAGTCTTGTATGTGAAGAAGCAACTCAGTAAACTTCCACCCAACTACCCATGAGCAATCACTGTGACAGGTTTGAGACTGTATCTTGAAGGTCAGTGACTTGTTTTCCTACCTCTTGAGATGTTCAACGAACGACACCAAAAAACTTGAGCTCTAACCAACACAGAAATTTTCATGTTTACATATTATGCTTTTTAATATGGGAACATAGGTTTGAGATGTATTTCTCAGTTTAAGACCATGTTATAGGGCAAAATATTACCTCTCTAGTTTTATTTCATAATGGGTTAGAAAAGGAGTTGAAGAGATATACTGAGTGTGATTTAGTATTGACAGGTTTTATTTTTAACCTAAGATAATTCCAAAGGTGATAACAGTGATCTAAGCAGAAGGAAACCATGATTTACTAAGCAGAAGGAAATCTAAGTGGAAGAATACACTAAAGCAAAGAATTACCCCCACAATTCTGTGAAGATAAACTGTTTGTTTGTTTTTTCAATATGGTGGGGGAAAATTTAAAAATATATATGAGATTATAGTTGTAAATTGTTGGTGGACAAGTGGTGTTTTCTGTAATAGTCCAATACTAAGAAATAAGCTTACTACAAAGTAGTGACTATCTCAAGAAAAAGAAAGTGCTTCCAAAGGCAATTCAATAACCTGCCTAAATAAAATTAAAAATACATTCAAGAGAAAAACAATAAATGTAAAAAATACCTTTTCACGGCTTTTAATTAGAGCAGAATGAAATTTGGCTGCTTCATCTGGGGTAGTTCAGAGGAGGAGGCCAATGCCCTAGGATGAACCCAGTCTCCAATTGACAGGTCAGAGTTTTTAATTAAGCTTTCACTTAATTAAACCCATGGAGGGAAGTCCTTTTTGGATTTATGTGAAGGATATTGAGAAAAGAATAGAAAAAGTATAAGAATGTCTTTCCTCACTGTGCTTGTGTGAAAGGCAGCTTTAGATCCATTGCATTCAAGATATCTCCATCTCCACACCCCCAGCACATACTCCTTACTGAGGGCTGGATATGGAGAGAATGTGGCAAAGGCATTGCTTGAGCCTGTTTCTGTTGCCTTTATAGTTTGTTTTTTTTTTGCAATACTTACAAAGCATCAGTTTTAGCTTTGGAAGCACACAGCCTGCCCACTGAGGCAAAGTGTTCTTTTTCTTTTTTGAACAAATTTTTTTTAATTTTTATTAAATTTATTGGGGTGACATTGGTTAGTAAGATTATATAGGTTTCAACATACAATTCTATAAAACATTATCTATGTTTTGCATTGTATTCACCACCCAAAGTCAAATTTCCTTCTATCACCATATATTTGACCCCTTTTACCCTCTTATACCACCCTCCACCCTTCTCTTACCCTCTGGTAAGCACTAAACTGTTGTCTGTCGATGAGTTTTTGTTTCTTTATTTGTTTGTCTTGTTCCTTTGTTCCTTTCAGCTTCATATCCCACATATAAGTGATAATGTATGGTTCTTGACTTTTTCTGTCTGACTTATTTCACTTAGCATGATAATCTCAAGATCCATTTATGTTGTCACAAACGGCATTATTTCATCTTTTCTCATGGCTGAGTAATTTTCCATTGTAATATGTACCACATCTTCTTTATCCAATTATCTGTAAAACTTTTGTTGTTTCCAAGTTTTGCCACAGTGAATAATGCTGCAGTGAACACAGAGGCACATATATCTAAGGATAAATGTTTGCAGATTTTTTGGGTAGATACCCAGAAGAGGGATTGCTGAGTCTTATGGTAATTCTATTCTTAATTTTTTGAAGAACCTCCATACTGTTTTCCACAGTGGCTGCACCACTTTCCATTCCCACCAACAGTGTATGAGGGTTTCTTTTTCTCCACAACCTCTCCATCACTTGTTATCACTTGTCTTGTTGATAATAGCCATTTTAACAGGTGTGAGGTAGCATCTCATTGTGGTTTTGATTTGCATTTCCTGAATAGCTAGTGAAATTAAGCATTTTTTCATATATCTGTTGGCTGTTCATATGTCTTCTTGGGAGAAGTGTCTGTTGAGGTGCTTTATTGTTTTTCTTCGCTAAGCAAGTACCTGATTCTTGGAGAGAATGTGAGAAGAGATGAAAAAGGCTTCACAGTTAGGAAACAAAGAATTCTTTAATGCTGAATGACAAAATTTAGACTTTTCAATACTAAAAGTTAAAACCTATCTCTACCTGACACCTAAAGATGGATGTTATGTGGCTATTTCACTTTTCTATTGATTTCATCCATTCATTCATTTATACATGCATGCAATTAATTTTACTGTCCACCCATTAAACTCTAGGCATACACTGATCTTTGGTTAATAAGTAGTGAAGAGAGACAAAGTTCTTGTTTTCATGGACCATATATTTATGGATCTTTGGTCTACTATTAAAAAATCATGTTTTGTGTAAGCTTTAGGCTAGAATATCTTAGGTCCTGTGAATAGACATTCCATCTTTGAAATCCAGTCATTTGGGTCCATCTGATGTAAGAATTTGGATATAAGTTTTAGATTAAGTTGTTGATGATTAGGCGACCTGGGCTGTTAAAGGATAAAAGCTAGAATGAGAAGACTCCATCTTCTGCTGTCTTGGTGAAACCAGCTGTAGGAGGGGTAAAATGGGCACTGGGGAGCCATGCCTCCTCTACCATCTGATTAATCCTTTTCTGTATATTGTTAAATTGAATCCATTACCCATGATTACTAAACACACATGACTATGACAACTGTCCTTCCCAACTTCACACTCCGGCTGAGTCACTTGTACTGCAGCTCTTGGATACTGATTTTCTAATCTAGAAGATGTACAGAAAACAAGCAGACCAATAAGATGAGAGTAAAATTAGTGAGCCTTAAAAGTGTTAAAAGAAGAATACAAATAGGTTAATAGGGAGAGTAAAGGTAGGGAATTTAGGTAGAGTAAGCAGAATGTTCTTTCAGAAAACATGACACTTAAACGACCAAAGATGATAATAAACCTGACATGAGAAAAGCTAATGAGAAGATTATTCCATTTAAAGGAAATAGCTAGTGAAAAGTACCTAAAGCAGTGAAGAGTTAATTGGTCCTAGGAATAGAAAGTAGGCTAGTGTAGCAGGGAGTAGGGAGCCAAAAAAGATAGTCTATGAAGATGCTGGAACTTTAGGCAGGCACCAGGTCATGCACAGCTTTGTAGGCTATGATAACACATATCACGTGATGCTTTGAATTTATCTTTCAGGTTCTTATTTATAGCTATTCAAATGTAGAAAAATAGCTGAAGTTCTAAAGGATAAAATGAATAAAGCCAAACAATGTGAATTAAGATGGGTACTAAATACTTAAATGGCAGTCAGGCCACTAATTACTCTCCTGAGAACTGCCCTCATTATGACAGAGATGTGACAGGGATAGTGAATACTATGAGGCTTTTTATTAAGAAAAAAAATACAGGTTTCTGTAGAGGATTTAACCATTATAAATGAATTTAATTAAAGAACGTTGGTTTTCAATCAGATTTATTAATGTTTTTCTGGAGTATGAGAGAAACTTAGATAAAATTAAAGTAATTGTGTTTCCAACATTAATAGTAGTATAAAATAATATACTCTATTTGGCTCCTGGACATTTTTCATTCTTTATGGAATTATCTTTAACATGGAGTCCATAGGTGGAAGATGGCATTCCCTCTAAAAACCAGCTATCAAACTTGAACGTTTTTCTGTTAGACTATTAAAAAAAAAACACACACAAACAAACAACACTGGAGTGAAATACAGGAGTCACCATTTTTTGGAACATAAACAATTAAAATGTGCCTATCAGCTAAAGGCTGTCACAGAAAGTTTGAGACAATTGGGAGATGGTTTAATACCAAAACTGTGGTGCTTGAATTGATGCCTGAATTAAGGCAAAGAAGATTCTCAACTAGTAAAAACGAGGATGTGTTTCAGTTTGGGCTCTTCATTGGAAAATAAGCAGATAAACATACACTGAATTATGTTTGTGAACCCTTATTATTATTTGGTGAGAAGAATCCCAGCTTTATAAGATCTCAAATAGCACTACATGGAACCCAACTTATTGGATTCATGCTTGTGGATTAACCACCTTCTAAATTTTCTATACCCTACCCTGTAGCAGCTACGTGCTCTTCTAGCTCACTCTCCTTCCAGTTAGCTGATGGTCAGGAAATGAAGATTAATTTAAATATGCGCCTGAGGCAAACAATTCAGAAGGCATAGCTCCTGTTAAAACACTAAGTATCCTTAAACCAATTATGAAATATAAATGATTTCTGGATTATCTCAAACCAGAAACTTGTTATAGATCTTGACTTACTCCAGGATTTTCTCACCTAAAAATAACTTCTCAAAAGGAATTTTTTAAATAGTTTTTTCATTTTATTGGACCACTGTACCTTTGAGATGCAATTGAAGCATTTATAATTAAAACACGCGTAGTTCTATCTGAGTCCCCACATAGTACTCATTAAGTACATTCTTACTCATTTTTTCTAATTCTATCTAAGTTTCAAGTTTGTTTGTTTGTTTTCCAGGCATATGTAACCTGAGACAGATTAGACTGAATGCAGATTTGTTAAATACAATTGCCTATAGACTGCAGTATCAAAGAACTTAGAAGTTGTTGGACCCAGAAAAAAAAAATCCGATTGGTTTATTTACACAAAGAAATTATATTAAAAGCAAAAATCAAAAGAAAAAAGTCTCTCAAAACTCCAAAGAAAATTATATTTCCCAAACTGAAAGTCTGTTAGCTCCATCTCAATTCATAAACTTAAATTTATCTATTAGCCATATAGGAACTATCTAATATTATATTTCCTGTTACAATCCCAAAGTGAGATTCTGCTCTTCCAAGTCACTCTATTTTGAAAAAAGTCTTTAAATAGTTTCAGTGTAGAAATGTGAAGCAAATGCCTGCTGATGATGCTCTATTGACTTATTTAGCATTTCAAAAAATAATAACCTAGTCATCTTTATTTCACTTTAAATATTGTTTTTGTTTAAATTTTGGATTCAATTTAACATTTATTAAAGTCAGTGTAATCGTCCTAAGAAAACAAAATCTTTAAGACTATTTAATTGCTCAGTTAACTAGATTACTATACAGCTTAGTGGAAGAAATGGCTTGTTTTTAGGGAGGCAGTTGGTAAAGGATCAGAATCCAACTAAATTGTAGAACAATCCACCTTAAAAATCATCTAAAGACTAGCTGAACAGAACCCCTATAAATAGAGATATAAATAAGAGGCCACATGGAGACTGGTAGGAGGGACAGAGACATGAAACGAGCTGACCCCAAACTCACAGGTAGTGGCTGAACGCTGGGAGTGACACCTCAGTGGCAGAGGTCCCCACTAAATAGGGAGGGGTCCCAGCCCTACCCTGGGTTCCCCAGCCCAATGGTCCTGTGCCAGAAACAGGAGTCCCCACAAAACCTGGCAGTGAAAAGCAGTGAGGACTCTGTCCATCTGTCCCTGTGACACAGAAGGCAGCTAGAAATCCAGACATCCTCTCACAGGGCCCACACATAGACTCACTCACTTGCAAACACTCACCTGGGCTCTGGTGAAGGGGCGGCAACTCAGGAAGTACCATAGACATATGGGGAAAGACTGAGTTGTGTGGATTGGGTGCAAACCATTGTCCCTGTGTGGAGCCTACCTCACATGTAGCCTACAGGAGGATGCCATCTTTTCTATGTTGAACTCTCCCCTCAAGGCAAAATCTGAGACCTCATTAGTCTGGTAAAATACGCATATGCACACCACCGTGGTGACTCCCTGGAGCCCTGCCCCATCCAGCTAGTGCTGCATCACCCCAGGGACTCTCTGCACCTGAGAAGCTGGCCCCACCTCACAAGTTGCAGAAGACTTTTATAGCAGTGGACAGCATGTGGTGGCCTGGGGAACTTTCAATAGTGGGCAATTAGCCACAACTTAAGCTCCAGCCTCTCTTGGGCAGCTCTCAGGGATCTGTGGGCCTAAAGCAAGCAGTGGCTGCACAAGGTGTTCTTAGGGCGTTTTGCTAGGTGGTCCTAGACCTGGCAACGGTGCAAGAACCAAATTTATATTAACTTTGTAAAAGCCACAGCACACATCCCACGACTCCCTGGAACCCCGCCACACCCAGCTAGTGCTGCATCACTGGGGACACACTCAACACCAGATTAACTAGCCTGACCCAAGCACCTAAGGAGGCTCTTTCCATGGCTGAGCTTTATGGGAAGCCAGCAAGTGGCAACAAGCCTAGGGGTCCCTATACCTTTTGCCAAGCTGCCCCAGACACAATACTGGTAGCAGCTGACCTCAGTTCACAGTGAGGTCACCAACACATGCCTCCAGCTCTATTATGGGCAGCAACCAACCACATATAAGTTTGTGGCTCCTGCCAGGTAGCCCCAGGCTGGTTGGAGGCAAGGATGAAATTGGCCTGCACAGAAACCCCTCCCAAGAGACACCAGAAAGAACACAGCCAGAGGCCAGCTTCAGACCACACCAGAGCACTACCCAGTGAACCCCACAAGTGAACCCCACAGTGGTCTCAACAGGCACAACAGCCCACTAGGGTAATTCCCCTCGGAGGGGTCAAGCCCCACACAGCAGCTTATACACTGTGAGAGTAGTCAATCCGTATAGCCAGTCAGCCTGGGACTCAATCCCACCCACTGACATGCCAAAAGCAATCAGAGTTTAACTACAACAGGAGAACACACAACACACACAAGGAACAATCCCAGAACACATGCACAGGTGATCAGGGAGACTGTGCCACTGGACCTCAGAGGACACATACTACATAAGATCACCCAGCAAAGACTGAGAGACATAAGAGACCTGCCTAATACATAGAAGCAAACACAGAGAGGCAACCAGAATGAGAAAACCAAGAAACATGTCCCAAATAAAAAACAGTAGAAAACTCCAGAAAAAGAACTAAATGAATTAGAGGCAACTACCAGAGACACAGATTAAAACACTAGTTATAAGAATGTTTAAAAAACTTAGTAAGAACTTCAACAAAGAGATATTATAGTAACCATAAAGAACACAAAAACCATAAAAAAGAACAAGCTAGAAATAAAGACTACAATGACTGAAATGAAGAATACACTAGAAAAATTCAACAGCAGATTAGATGAAGCAGAAGAACAAATCAGTGATTAAGAAGATAAGGTAACAGGGCCGGCCGAGTGGCTCAGTTGGTTAAGAGCTCGCTCAAGAGTTTGATCTCTGAGCAACAGCGGTTCGAGTCCAGCCTGAGCTGAGCAGCCGCTGAGCTGCCAACAGGTAGCAGGATGGCTCAGCTTAAAAAAAAAAAAAGATAAGGAAACAGAAAACACCCAATCAGAACAACAAAATGAAAATAAAATTTTTAAAAAATACTTTAAGGGAACTCTGGGACAACATCAAGCATAACAAAATTCACATCATAGGGATACCAGAAGGAAAAGAGAGGGAGCAAGGGATCAAGAACATATTTGAAGGGGCCAGCCAAGTGGCGCGATGGTTAAGAACTCGCTTGGGATGCCAGAGGGCCCCGGTTCGGATCCCACATATGAGGGCCAGTGACACTGCCCTCCACAGCTAAGATGCTGAACAACAGCTCAACCTGGAGCTGGGCTGCCATGAGTCGCCGGCGACGGCGTAGGCTGCAGTGAGCGGCCATCCAGAAGCCGGCGACTGATCTGCCTCGCCCGGGAAGAGCGCAATGATGGTGCCAACTTGGGCCAGTGCAGCAACGTCCTCCACAACTAGACTGAAGAACAAAATGACAGCAACTTGTCTGTTCCCCTTCCCCCAATTCCCCAGCACTGTTCCCATCCCCCCAATTCCCCAATAAAAATCTTTTAAAAAAAATTGAAGGAGAGATAAGAGCTTCCCAGACAAGAAAAAACTAAAGAAATTCATTACCACCAAGCCAGTATTATTAATATAAGAAATGTTAAAGGGACTTCTTTAAGCAAAAGAAAAGAGAAAACAAACAAATGAAGAACAAAAATATGAATAATAAAATAATAGGTACAATAACTAAGTACCTATCAATAATCACTTTAAATGTAAATGGATTAAATGTTCCAATCAAAAGGCAGGGTATCTGAATGGATAAGAAAACAAGACCCGTGCATATGCTGTCTACAAGAGACCCACCTTAGATCGAAAGACACACATAGACTGAAAGTAAAAAGATGGAAAAAGATACGAACAAACAAAACAGAAATAGATTCATGGATACAGAGAATAAACTAATGGTTGCTAGAACAGAGGAGTGTTTGGGGGATGGGTGAGAAAGATGAAAGGATTAGGAAGTACAAATTGGTAGTTACAAAATATTCACAGGGATGTGAAATACGTTATGGGAAATATAGTCAATAATATTGTGAAAACTATGTGTAGTATCAGATGGGTACTAGACATCTGGAGGATCATTTCATAAATTATATAACTACCTAACCATTATACTGTACATCTGAAACTAATATAAAATAATATTGAATGTCAACTATAATTAAACATATAAATACATAAATATATATAAATATATATAAATATACATAAATATATATAAATATATATAAATATATATATGGGTGCAAAATGTAAAGTATAGTATAGGGAATATAGTCAACCATATTGTAGTAGCTTATGTACAGTGTCAGATGGGTAGTGACTTGGTGTTATCTGTACATGAGGTGTGTAAATGTCTAATTGCTATGTTGCTTTCTATACCTGAAACTAATAATTAAAATAAAATAAAAATAAGAGATATTTAAAAAGTAATATTAACACATAGAACATTTATTTCCATATACATGTTGCAATTTGCAAATGGTACACAATCACTGTATAATGGTAGTTGGATATTTTCTACAAAACCAAATGCTATATTTATTAATGTTTAAGTAAAATAATAAATATTACAAATAATTAAGATATAAAGTGAATTCATTTGACTATTCCATACTAGCTTATGATGTGGTGTATTGCCCTAACACATTACAAGACCTTCAAAATTGTTTTATTAGGTCTTTGAGATTTTTCTTTATTCTGCCATAAGTAAGTGCAAATTATTCAACTCTAATTATGTGATGCCTACACCAAGTGATGCTAAGTGGCTTCCAAAAACAAATATTTCTTTTCATGTTACATGTCAGTAGATGTGGAACCACAGCTATGGTTCTGCTCCAGGATAACAATTGAGTTCAGAACTGTACCAGGGTCTTCTTTATTCTGGGCTTCTAGGTTAAAGTAGCAACACTTTGTGACATGTCCATTCTTGTGTCAGCGGGAAAGGACCAAAAGAGTTGGGAGAAAACTGCAGATGGCTCTTAAAACTTCTTCTCATACATGGCAATTGAGTGAAACATCTACCTACATATCATGTGGCCAAGCACAAAGTCAGTGAGGCCAGGATGTATATTTTCCCCATACCTGTTACTTGATAATGTGCAGGTACCTATTACCACTTTTTATCAGAGGAGAGAGTAACAGTGCTAAATATGCTTCACACAAAACAAGATTCAAAGTTTTGCTACTTAAAGACATAATGTGAATATAGTACAAATCAAGTACATATTTTCTCAAGCAGACAGGGAAAACATTTAATAACATTTTTTGAATGAAGGTAAGTAGTAAGAACTTAATCTCTCTGCCCATGTCACTTGAAAGTGTGTTTGATGGAAGAATAAATCTGCAAACCTCCATGATTTCTTAATGAGAACAGATAAAGAGAGCATTAAGCTCACATAAGGATGAAGCTACATGGCATCGCCAATTCATTTGGTCTTTCTGAGATCTTTTTTTATAAGTAAAGGAAAATGGTTTTAGAAAAGAACATAAAAACCAATCAAACATAAAGCTACATTCAAACCCAATCAAAGAGGCTAATCTCTCAGGAAGGACAGTGTGGATTGATACAGTGGAAAGATGAATCAAACAACATCCAAAGCTGAGAACCAACCCTGAGCTTAACAATCAATGAATCACTGGACACCTAATCAGCCTATCTCCTTAGAACATCATGATCTAAAGGCAAATCGATAACAGCCACTCATATTCTGATCTTGCTAAAATGGTGAATAATGAGTGAAGACCAGCCAGTTGAAAACTTTCTGCAATATTGCTTTGGGCAGTAAATGTAGGGAGTCCGAGGAGGCAATCACAAGGTTGAAAATGCAGTACATATGTCCAGTCTCTGATAGTTAACTCCTCTGATATAGAGGGGATATCTGACTTGGAGGACTTAGCTATGAACTACAAGCCACTTTGGTGACTGGAAGACATGGTAGACATACCTCAAAAAGAGAAAATTCCATAGTTTCTCATGTTGGAGCAATTTCTTGTAATCTTTCCTTGGAAAGTCTCAACAGCCTAGCAACAGAAAATTCAATCTAGAGATGACGGAGTGCCTCAACCCCCTAATTTTCAGCAACTAATGATCTGAAAGAGAGCAGACATCATTCCACTTCATGACTGCTAATGAGAAACAGGGCAACACGGAAGCATCTTTACCAGGCAGCACTTTTCTGTTTTGGTTAGGTAATTAGTTATAGATAGGTAGATGACTAGATAGATAAATAGATAGATAGATAGATAGACAGATAGATAGAGCTCAGCACAGCACCCTTTACCTTTTCATACAAACTGAGTAATTCTCAGACAGGGGGAATTTTGCCTTTCAGGGAATGTCTGGCCATGTCTGGAGACATGTTTGATTCCCATAGTTGCAGAGATGCCAGTAGCATCTGGTGGGTAGAGGCCAAACATGCTGCTAAACATCTTACCACAAACAGTACAGTCACCCACACAATTATTTGGCTCAGAATACAAACAGGGCTCAGACTGAGAAACTCTGCTCTATTTGAAACTTAAACCCTTCTGAGGAACACTGCTTTCCCTATGAAAGTCCAGGTTCTATCTGAAGGCCTCTCTGTTTGCTGTTCCTTCTGCCTAAGATGTTGTTCCTTTCTTCCTTATGACCTGTTTCTTAACACCCATCATGTGCTCAAACATCACCTTCTCAGGGAACCCTTCTCTCATACCATCTGCCCCTCCATGCCCGCTTTGTTTATAAGCATTTGCCTACTACTTTATTTGTTTATTTATTTAGTTTCTTGTATGCCGACCCCCCATTAGGCTTTTAGATCTGTGTCAGTATGAACTGTCTTTCTTTTTCTCCCACTAATCTATGAGCAGCACTTAAAACAATGCCAGACACATATGTGCTACAATCCATCATTCTTCAGTAAATTCCCAGATGTTGATCCGTCTATCATGTACAGAGATATCTTTACCAGCCTGGGCTGTAAAGATCTTAGGTGATTAACTTCGAACTCTAATAGAAATGTCTAGGGAGGAAGAACTAGAACATAATAGTAACATTATAAGCCTAAAATGAATCAACTGTTTGTAATTATCTTATCACTAGCATGAAACATAAGAGAAGACACCTGAAGGAGAGAAAAAAGTGTGACCATGTGATTGTAGTAATTCAACACTGAAAGGAGAGAGAGAGAGAGAGAGAGAGAGAGAGAGAGAGAGAGAGAGAGAGAGAAAGAGAAAGAGAAAGGAATGCTGTGTACAGCTGCCATGAATACAATCATTTGAAAGATATGCTTATTCTTTCAATAAGCTGTGGGGTATAAACGATTCATCAGAACTGGTCACAGTGGGGTGGGGTGTTCCTGAGATTTTCACCTTCATTTGCTCCATTTCTATTCTTTTTTTTTTTTTAAGATTTTTATTGGGGAATTGGGGGATTGGAACAGTGCTGGGGAATTGGGGGAAGGGGAACAGACAAGTTGCTGTCGTTTTTTGGTCTTCAGTCTAGTTGTGGAGGATGTTGCTTCATTGGCCCAAGTTGGCACCATCATTGCGTTCTTCCCAGGTGAGATCAGTCGCCGGCTTCTGGATGGCCGCTCACTGCGGTTGCTGGCCGCTCACGCTGGCTGCTGGCTACACACGGTAGCCCATGGCAATCTGTCGCCTTACAGCCGATTCTTAGACCACCCCCCCTGCATTAGCCTCTGACCCATTAGTCGAGAGAGTGCCTCGGAAAACTGAGGCCGGATGGAATGATATCTGTAAAGCTCTCTCAGGGGGCGTCTCAGCCTGACTGGGACCTGATGGAATGATATCAGCTGTCTCCCCTGGGAGGACATGTAATTATGTCTTGGGGCAATGTGGTGGAGTATGAAGGCATAGCATTTGTTGGAGTACTTTGGGAAAAGGTCACTGGAAAAGGCCTTAAGGCGCACTAGTATACACGGTTAATGACTGACAGCACAGCAGTTTACTTCCTTGAAAAGAATCAATAAAAGCCATGCGTTGACCCGATTCGGTGGCTCAGTCTATCTCTGAAGGCTGAGTCCCTTGGTCTCGCTCTTAAATCTTACTTTTGTCTCTTGTACTTATTCAATCTGCGCCGCCCCTCTCGTGTCCCATTTGCCCTTGCCACGCTGGACGTGACAGCAATCCACTGCCACAGGGGCTGCAGCCTACGCCGTCGCCGGTGACTCACAGCAGCCCAGCTCCAGGTTGAGCTGTTGTTCAGCATCTTAGCTGTGGAGGGCAGTGTCACTGGCCCTCATATGTGGGATCCGAACTGGGGCCGTCTGGTGTCCCAAGCCAGTTCTTAACCATTGCGCCACTCGGCCGGCCCTCCATTTCTATTCTTGCTAGAGGATTAATTTTCTGTTTGTTAACTCAGCTTTCCAGCTACCACAATATTAGAAAAGGATTGCTCTAAAAAGCAGGCAAAAATGGTTTGGTCCAAAAAAAGTGACCCAAGCAGTTAGAAAGACCTGAGAAGATTCCTTAGTCTAACTAAGCCACAGTTTCCGCTCCTCTAAATACTAGCTTCTACTGTATGCAGATGTCATAAGATTTAATCACAAGTGCTGAAACACATTAGCGTTTTTTTGTTTCTGTTTTGTTTTTGTGTAATAAAGATAATTTATACTTCAATCACTATTTTTTTCAGCTTTTAGACCTACTTTATTAGAAAAACTTGGTTTGTGTATTTTCATCTTTTAATTTTTAATTTTTTTGACATTCAATATTATTTTATACTAGTTTCAGCTGTATAGCATAGCAGTTAGACATTTACATAGTTTACAAAGTGATGTCCCCAATAAGTCTAGTACCCACCTGGCACCATAGATAGTTATTACAATATTATTCACTATATTGCCTGTGCTGTGCTTTATATTTCCATGTAAGAAGTACAATTGGTAGTTATTTCAGTCTGTTTCGACTTTGGTCAACTTGGGTCAGTTTCTCTAAGTCTGACCAGGCATGGGAACCCTGACAAGAGTGATAGTCTAGAATTTTAAGGATGATGGAGATGTCACTAATGTGGTATTGTCCTTTGAAGCTCAACCAAAGTTTGCCAACTGTTTAGTCTGTCTTGTATGGCAGATGTTCCCAGTGTGCACCACAATCTGGTTTTCCTCTCCTGGTCACACAGATCATACTTCCTAGCTCGCTTGCAGTTGGTTGGGGTCAATTGACTAGGTTTGGCCAATGGTAGTGAGTGGAACTTCTGATATGTGTCACTTAGAAGCTGAAACAGAGGAGTGAAATGAAACCTCCATGCACTCACACTCTTCCCCCTCCGTCGTGATTGCTGAACTCGTGCTACTATCATCAATGTGTCTCCTGAATGCATAAATGGAATAGAGCCCCCCAGTGATGTATAATAAACATGAGTAAAAACAAAAATTAATTTCTGTTGGTTAAGCCACTGAGATTTGAGGATTGCTTGTTTTTATAATATAGACATATGTTGCCTATAAAACTTGTCTTGCCAAACTATAGTAAGATAAACAAAAACACTTAAAACCAATGCATAGTGAAGGGCTGCAGCAATTGTGACTCTTCCCTACTGGGAAGAGGAGAGTGGAGGAATGACTGTGGGTGGAGAGGCACACACACATGCACATGCATGTTTACATCATGATTAGACAGACTGCACATGAATGGCTAACAGCAGATCTAAAATGTGGCAGGGCAGGCTTTCTCTGTATGTGTGTGTGAGGTCACATGCCAGAAACAGAAACCCTGAATTAAATGCACCCAGCTTTTCTAGTACTTCAATAATTTTTACTTTCTATACAGTGTTATATTCTTCGGGTTATGAACTTTCAGACTATTTAGGACAGCAGGCTCCTTGAGGGGTATACTTTTGGCTCGATATAGTAGGAGGGTCACATGCTTCCAAATCTTCTCTAGAAATTCAGAGATGGGAAGCAAGGAGACAATGACTAAAAATGCAACGCATCTTAAGCATTTTACTGACCCAGAATAAAGCACATAGGTATTCCTTGGGACTAAACACTTGTTAAGAAGCATTGTCTTAATCATTCATATGGCTGAAGATGGCAGCACACATGAATCTCCAAAATAGAGCAGATGAGGAAGAAAGTACAGAGTGAAATAGTATTATGACAGCTCCTTCAGAGTAAAAATGTTATTTATATTCTCTCTCTCTCTCTCTCTCTCCCTTCCTTCAGTCACCCCCACTCCCAATCTAGCTCAACACTAAAAACTAGGAACATAATAACATAGTATTCTTTCTACATAGCATATACCTTTACAATGAATTATGACCAATGAATTAAATCTTCTAAGTAGGGATTAATAATTTATATTTATTTTTTTCTGATACTGAACTGTGTCAATCAGGGAACAAAACTTCATTCAGATTCCTTGGAATAAAGAAAATTGTGCTTAATAACAATGATATTATATGTTAATACTTGTTTCTATAACTCCTAATATTTATGAGATTTCTCAAATAGAAATAAAGGTCAATAATTTTTGCTAAAACTTTCAGAAGCAAAGATAATTTGTTTCAAGTCAACAAACATAGTCAATTAAATGATAAAGCTCTGTTAAATAGCTTACCCTTAAAAGTCACAAGGTAATTGACTGTCAATTATCTATAAATTAACATTCTCCATTTTTCTGCCTTTTCCTCAATTGATTTTACTTAATCTCCTGACCCCAGCCCCAACATAATCTAATCCCATCTAAATTTTAATCATGTTCAACTGTAATTACAGAATATCAAAAACATCTTAAAAACATCTAAAAAACATCTAATAAAGGTGTGCATTATTTCCCCATGCAACAGAAACACAGATATTTATAAGCTTCAAATTCAAGAAATTGCTCAATTCCACACTGGATATTTGCCACAATACATGTAATAATCTTTACCCTTTCTTAAATGCTCATTGAGTTTACACAGGCCTTTTATTACCTCTAATCATTACCAAAACCCCACAAGGTGGCTGTTGTGACTTTATAAATTAGGAAAGTGAGGCTAATTTGTTTGCCCATGGAAAAACACTTATTAGCCTTCAACACATTCAATTTCTCACATGTAATTAAAAATTACATTTTAAATTTTTCAACTTTCATTTCTCTATTTGCTATGCATTTAGACCCAAGGTTTCTGGTTCACAGAAAAGGTTGTATGTTTATGAAGAGTTGTATTTTTTGAAATAATTTTTTAAAAGATGACTATGAGAAAAAGTGAAATAGTTGGCTAAATGAATTACCATTAAAATCCATTTACGAATGTGTATTTTATCTTTTGCTTTCTTTCCTTTCCCTACTCCCATCCCACAGCCCTAGATAATACAGGATTGCGAGGGATAAACATCTGTGTCTTAATATGTCCCCTTCCTTTGGCTGTTTCTAGCCTTCCTTATAAACCTACTCCATTGAACTTTGAGCTCTTTTAAGAAAGGAACTTTATCTAATTTTGTTTATTTTCTCAACACCTAACAATATGCCTAGCATTTAGTAGATGATCACTAAGGGCTTGTTTCCCTAATTAAGATAATTTATTATTTCAATCCTTCTTTGTGTTGGAGGTAGCTTCTTTGAGGGGATGCCAACAACTAACTCCTCTCTTTCTTATCTAAGGTCTGAACAATATGAAAGATAATGACACAATTATTATAGAAAAGGGCAGGGTTGGAGGATGAACTTCAAGGCAAAAGCACAATGGGCCTCATAACTGAATCCCAGAATTAAGCAGAATATTAACCCCAAGGCACAGGCAAGACTGGGCCTGAGTTGACTTCACATGATTTGATTTGTCCTCTAGGGGACAGGGATAGTAAAAGAACAATAGACAAAAGAGAAAACAAAGGTGGAGCTAGGTAAGTGAATGCCCAGTTATTACTCCCAACATTTACTAGTCAAGTAATTCTCTTCATCTCCCCAAGGATGAAATTATAAATAGAGTTAGAGAGAGACTTGGAGATGCAATGTTAAAGCACCCTTCACAGGAAAAAACAAAAACACAAATCAGGAATGGCGATGTGTTCCCAAATAATATTATATGGCTTTCATTAGTACATCAAAATTTAGTGTTAGCTTGTAAGTTAAATGATGAATTGTAGGCTCTACTTTATTTACTAATGTTACTAATAGGCAAGTTTCCCAGAAGAGAAAGTTGAACACAGCTTAATGGAAACACTTACTAGAAAGAGCAAGAAGGGTATTTCCTAGTTTGCATTTCAGGACACATACATACACACACACAAATAAACAAAAAAACAAAAAAAAACCTGGAACCAAAATTGTTTGTGTGTGGGAGGTGGAGAAAAATCAAAATGATGAAGTCTTTCTTATCATGTCCCTTGGGGTGAGTGTAGGAGTTCCCTGGAGAAATTGCCAAAGCAATTGAGTAAGTCTCAGCCGGCTTACGTCAAAAGCAGTTTGGTAGACTCTTGAGAGCTGATCTAGGAGATTCCTAGTGAGGCCTAAAATCAGGACACCACATTCTGTGTAAACAGAAAACCTTGAGAGCTGACATTACCTTTACACAGATATTTGGAGTGCCTCATTAGGGAAAAACATATTTTAAAGATAATATAGTTATTCTTGGATTTTAAATGAGCGCTTCATACCATACTTTCAAATTTATATAGGTTATTCATTTCAGTAGCTGCTTCATAGCTTTAAGGATTAATAAAGAATCCATGAGAACCTTCTCTATAATAACTAGTATTTGTGTATTATGACTGTTTACCCAATGCTGAAACTTTAAGGTAATTTTCCAAGGATCTGAATGAACTTAAAAAACAAAAACACAGAGGTAACATGTTATTAAAAAAAAAGAAAAAAAAAGGGAAAAGGAAAAGGAAAGGAAAGGAAAGATGTTGGAATGCGAGTCAGAGATCCTAGTAGTGGTTACCTTATCAACCACCTGTGTAACCCTGTAGATTTCCATTTATTTAGGTACCTTAGTACCTATGGTACTATGAAGAAATTAAAGTAGAAAGGAGTCTTAGAGATAAACTATTCACATATCTTAATTTTACAGAAGGTGTCCCTAAGACTTAAGGGAAAAGTGGTCTTTTTGAAGACACACAGTGAGTCAATGGCAGAGCTAGGATTAGTTTCCAGATAATCTCACTACTAGTTTGATTCCTTTCCTCTAAATAATCTCTGTGGTTTCTTTCAGCTCCAAAATTCTGGGATTATAATGACTTCCTTTCTGGCACTTTTCATCCCTAAAATATAGTTAGAGCAGATATTCTTATTGCTCCCCACCACTCCACTTTACAGATGTGGAAGCAGGAATCATTTACTATATATGAGATGTACAGCTGGTCATTCTGAGAACACAGATATACAGTTCATAACTCTCTACTCTGCATGTGCTCCCCAAGAGAGTTTACAATAATTTACAGAGAGAGCTAACCTTGAACTGAAGTCTGTATTCATGTACCTGCCTTACTATCTGTATGTTTCTTGTCAACATAGACCAAAAAGAGAATCAGGTGACCTTCTCTGAGAGGTGTCTGCATGGCTCTCTTTTAAAGAAAAAAGGAAAGACTCCAAGAGAGAAAGTTTTATAAATGTTTGGATTCCCAAAGTCTAACCTAATGCCTGAAAAATAAATATTAATGAATGAATAGAATAGCCTTCAGCATAACTCTAAAGAGTACCTTGAATTCATTGTCTGTATTTTATAATTCCTTTGCAAAGATTGGAGAATTCCAATGTGGGTCTATCTATATTATAAAGAACTGTCAAATTATACTACTTCATTCACGTTTAGGAATTGGACATTATGCCCCGCTCACCCTTCTACCTCCAGGAGTCTCTCTGGCAATTGGCCATCCTCTCCCCTGGAGGACAGCAGGGTTACCCCTAAGCCTTACATCCCCCTATTAGTTGATGAGTTCCAGTGAACATATATCAGTACTTAGGAGTATCTTTCTCAATAACAATGGCTAAGTGCTGGGAAGATCATTTTATCCTGGCTCTTGAGTATATCACCTGAGCCATGATGGGGTAGGTAGTGCCTGGGCATCAACATGTGCTATTTCACAATTCCATTATCCTTTTTTTTTTTCCTGATGTACAGTAAGAAGCAGCAGATGCTAGAAATGGCCCATCTACTCCTCACCTGTGTAAGATTGCCCTGCCTTTTCTAATCTTAGACATAGGCTCCGAAGTTATCACTCGGCATATAGCTTCTTAAGACAGGAGGCTGAATTACCCAGTGTGCCTTTCTGCATCCCCTGTGGGGTCAGGGTTCCCCTTTCCCCTTTCAGTTCAGCTCTCCTTGTTATCTTTGTAACACTTAGCTAAAGATAGCAGATTAAGCCAAGTGCAGAGATAATGAAATATAAATTAGTAGGTTTTCTAGCCTTTATCCACAGCTCTGTCAGAGTGTATTATCTGATAGATTGAGTTCAGAACAAGTCAGTTAAATTTCCTCTTATCAGAAACTGAGTGTGAAGTGTGGTAATGTTACTAAGTGCAGAACAAAAATCTCTCTCTTTTGCATCCTATGACTGCTCCAGGCAACATTCTTGGAAACCTCTGACTGGGAAGGAAGAGAAGACCCTGAGATATATACAGTGTGACAAGCCAGGAGGCTATGCTTCTCCAGTAACCGTCCTATGAACGGCAGTCGCCTGTGGCTGTGACATTACCACACTTTGCTCAGCTTCAGACAGGGAAATTTAACTGACGACTGCTATGAACTGAAGCCACAGCCTAAGCCATATAATACACCCTGACAACACTGTCAGGCAAAAAAGGCTGTGTTCCCATTGATTTCATCGCATTAGAGACATGTTAGCCTGAGCAGTGTGTGTTCCAGGGTATATTGTGCACACTGTGGGACTATCAAAGGGAATGCACACTGATTTAGGCAGAAGCGGGCCTCCAGGAGAAGAATCTTCCAGTGGCCTACCGGAAACATGCAGCATTCGGCAAAGTAGAGAAGGCAACACTATTGATGGTAATTATAACCTGGCTCTCCGTTTGTATCAACTTTTACCTGCTGGGTTTCTTTAAGAGAGGAAACCCATTCAAATATACCACGAACAGCACTGAACTTCCCTACTCTTTTTTTCTATAGGAAGGTAGCAGATATACTATAAAATATGCAGGGAACAGGTAGTGTGAAAACTAAATATTCAACTCACCCCAAAGGTGACTAAGTTAAGTACTTCATTCAAATTTGCAGGTATGGAACTCTCCAGAAGTTTCTTATTGTTTTAATTCTCATGTATCAGCATTTTACAGAACAATATTTGTACATGTCCACTCAAATAAGTCAACCTTCCTATTTCAGCTGACTAATTTGGCAAAATCTAAAAATTTCAGAGAGTAATGCAAAGACAAAAGGAATTGGAGAGAGGCATTTCATGATTGGTACTCTCAAACGTTATAGAGATAGCTCACAGTGAAGTGCTTAATATTTCTTTACGTGCGCCTGTATGGATCAGAAGGGAAAATGAAGAAATGCAGCAGAAAAAAATATGTATTTATTTCTCATAAACTCCAAAACTAAATTCTAAAATTATCTTGGGACTCAGGCTCAAAAAATCATTTTATTAACATTTTCGTTAAGAAAATGTTAAATAATCTTCAAGTCAGTTTTCCTAGCCACTTTTTTCTTATCTAGCCACTTTTTTCTTATGTCTTTTAATTTTAAATTCTTCCAAAATACTCTCAGGATCATTTGTCTCTCACATTACTCTGATCATAATTCTTTCCACTTCTGAAATCTTTCATTTATTTATATAGTCAGAGTTTTGGACAGCTGTGGCTCACGTTTTTTTTTTAACTATAGCCTACTGATTTATGGGTGGTAATCAACATCTAAGTCATAGTCATCTTCATCATTAATTGGGTTTAGTATTGTGCCACTATGGGCCCTTTCAAACTAAATGGTCAATATGGTAAGTTAATGATTTACTGTTATCATTGTTATAAGTAAATATCCAGAAAAAACTGCCCAGGCTTTTCTTATCCATAAAAGCTTTAATATTCATAAAAGCTGCCCAGGCCTTTCTAAAGGAAGGGCTAAATCATAAGCTGGGAGGGTGATTTGTTTTTCAAAAGCATATCTTGATAGCATCAATAATTCTTTGATTAGAATAATAGGCTGGTAGTGGGGTAAAGGAGAGCAAGCAGTAAAGGGATTTAAATGTGCTCAGTCAATTCCTAACTTGTTTCCTCATCATTAAAGAATGACATCAATACTGGAAAAAAACATGGCCACCCTCTCCTCTAGCCCATTGAGTACGGAGGAAGATTATCTGGAAGGTTTGGAATCAAGTCACCCCGTTTCCCCTGAAGCCCCACTCTGGGGTCCTACAGCCACATTTCTGCCATCCATGCATGCTTTTACTAAGTTCTTTACTTTTTGATACAAAAATTTATAAAGAAGCAAATAAAGCACAATGAAATTATTAATATAAAGATGATACTATTACTACAAAGATTATTAATTAAGTGATTAATATACAGATTATGTTAATATAAAGATTCAATCATTAATACAAAGAATCAAGATTCACATCACAGTGAATTATATCATTTATGACATACCCTTTACCTTTTAAGATTTCAGGGGGTTTTTTTGTATTAGTTTCCATGTTCAATATTAAAGGTGCTACATGTGCTTTCTTTTCTTACCATTACCTGATACATTCCCTTATGCACCTCTATTTCTAAAGTTTATTTTCAGGTTGCTGTGTCTCTTGTTAACATTGTATAGCTAGAACTTTTTTGAACACTTTCTGTGCCTTCTCTTTTAAATATTTTAATAACCACTATACTTGAACTTACCCTACCACCTTTTATCCTATACTTTCCTATTATTCCCTCCCACATTATACCAAAATTAGGTAATAGCTGTAACCTTCCTCTTCCCTCATCCCCAAGTATGCTGATGGCTGCTCATGTCTGTCTCAAACGCCTTCCAGATCTTGGATTTTTTTATCCAGTTTTACTTTTTATTTTTGGATGAGTGTGTTAGCATGGGGGAAGCATACTCTGTGTGTGTGTGTGTGTGTGTGTGTGTGTGAGTGTGTGTGTGTATGTGTGCATGCGCACACAAGTGCGTGCTTGTGCATGTGCATAGTTACTTTAGTAAGTATATCCCTCAGTAACCTTTGTTGGAAAAGTGTGCAAATGACAAGCTTTCTGAACTCATAAATATCCAAAAAATATTTTTTACCCTCAAACCTGAATGTAATTTTGGCTGGGTATAGGATTCTAAGTGTAAAATATCTTTCCTGCAGAACTTCCAAATATTATTCATTTATTTCTAGTATCTCAGGTGTCCATCAATAAATCTATTGTTAACTTCACCTTTGTTTCTTATTCCTTTGTGAGTGATCTATTTAATCTCTAAGAGAGAGCACCTTTGTGATTTTCCCTCCAAATTTTTAGAATTGAATGAAAGAGTTTCTTGTTACAAATTCTGCTTAGAGCATTGAGTCAAATGTTAATATATCTTTGGAAAGCACTTATAGATTCAACAACTGTTCAGATGTACATATTGTTCACCCAATACTGAGGGATATAATATTGAACAAGATAAACATAGCTCCACCCTGGTTAGGCTCACAGTTTCTTGGGAGTGCAAGATATTAACTAGAAAATTTGCAAGTTTATATATAATTACATTTCTTATAAGGGCTACAAAGAAAAGCTCAATATGCCTTTGAGTGTAAAACAGTGTAAACAGGACAGAGTGAGGATCAGGGGACAAGTCAGAGAAAGTTTCCACAAAGAAATAACATATAATGATGTACCTGAAACATGAGAAGTTAGGTAGATAGGTAGATAGTCAGGTAAGAGGAGGAGAAAGTAAGAAGGCCTATACCATTTAACCTTTTCCAATAGTAGCAAATGACATAATTAAGTGAGAAACGGGACAAAATTATGATCCTTAAGTAAAAATAACTATGTATTCAAGCTATTATTTATAATATCCTTCATATGCAAAAATTCCACAAATGATTTTATACTAAGGCTTTTTCTATAGGTTGACACAAACAAGGTTGAAAATGCATGATCTAGTATTTTAAACCAACATAACTGCTAAGCATAACACAGCACAGTGGACTCAATTGTTTGTGCTGTGTAAAACAATTTCTCAAACCTCAAAGAACCTTTCACTAACTGTCTTATATTAAGAGTCAGGGACACATAACACTATTAGTGTTCACTCCCCATTTGTAAGAATGGCAAATTAAGGCTATGACTCATCTCTCAATAGAAAAACACTTTTTTTAAAAAAAGGCTAATCAAGAAAGAACTCATGCAAAAATCTTACTCTCGAACCTAAAAATGGGGAACTAGACTAAATAACTCCACTGGAATTTTTTCTGATTTTACAAGTCAAATGCTTAGGGCTGGGGGGTTAGAATCCTTTCTGAAATTAAGTTTACCTGTGTTCTTTCTTTCCTGTATTGTGAAGGAATGTTCCTAGAGGTGTAATTGTATAGTATTAGAATCAGGACAATGGAGAATATATTGAAGTTACTCTATGGGAATGCAATTTCAGAATTTCCCAGGCATATCTCTACGAAAATCAACTTTCACAGTTTAAAAATAATGCAGTAGCAACATAGTACACAGAATGAGCTCAGAAAGTCAATTATTTCCTTTACTCCATCCCCCTGTCTTTCCCGATGTGATAGAATCAAAGGGTATGAATTTGACTTTCTGCTCTCTCCCTGGACATAATCACAGCAATCACAAGGCAAAATCAATGGCAAAGTGATGACAAAAATCCTGTAATTGTGACATAATCTAGTTATTGTTATTCAGCATATATCAACAATGCTTAGTTTTAGAATGTCACATAATTTTCAAATATTAAGTAATCATAATTTGTGCTCCATTGAAAAATAATTTTCTCTTTTCATTTTAATAAGGAGAAAAGTAGTAGGAAACAAACCCCTCAATTTGTTCCATCTGTTATATTCATGTGGCTGTGTTTCTTTTTTCTTTCTCCTTTCTTTTCCCCCACAGATCAACAAGATAAATCTAACTGCCTAGCTGCAAAAAAAGGATGAAAGAAACTCAACTGTGAACTGAAGTTTCAGTTGAGATGCCTTATACTGGCTGATGTTCCGAAATTAGCATGAAACAGCACCAGAGGAAACAGAGGGATTCTTCAGTGTTGTACAAAGGACCCTGTGAACTTTCCAAATGCCAGAGATCTCATTACCGACAACATTTTTTACCTTCCAAGTTTTCACGTGGTGACCTTATGGCTTCCATTGGAGCGCGGATGCACATTTCCTCTCCAGTGAAATGCCATGAACAGAACGGAAAGCACAGTCCTTAAGAAGGCAAGCTGTGCACCACCAACATAATTAGGAAAGCTGCTTGGGAGGAGAGAGGTGGACCTCTAACGAGCTAGCAAGAATAAGGTGCAAAATGAGAGCATGGTTATGTAGCGGCAGCACTGTTTGAGTTTTCCTTTAGGTAGGCTGAAAAACAAAATATTAAGCCTGCTGAAGCCCTTCCAGAGTTTGGGGATTAAAAGCTCTAAGGAAGCTTAGTCCACTGTAGAAAGGAAGAGAAAGAAGCGAGTGCTCTGCCTTCAAGTAGCTGTTTCTGATTACTACTCTTCTGACCCAAATTCACTGTGAAAGGCTGTAGCAATGATAGCAGGAAAAAGTCACAAAAAAATGTGTCTAATGATTTCAGTGTAGAACACAGACTTTTAGGTAAGCCATGTGACATACTCTGACAAAAGTTCAAGAGAGAGTTTAAAAAGAAGTATCCGTTTTTAAGATGAACCCTTACAAGATTAAGGACTCCAAAGCAATTGAATTTTAGATCCCCTAAAACACACACACACACACACACACACACACACACACACACACACACACACAGAGTGCCAAAAAAATGTATACGCATTTTAAGAAAGGAAAAACTTTTAAAATTATCCTGATGGTAACCACTTTTGAGCACCTCTTGTAATTATAAAAGTCAAGTATGGCTTGGATCCATCTTTTGTTATCAGTACATATTATTACAAATAATACAGTTTTTTTCTTTCAAAAATGTGTATACATTTTTTGGCACCGTGTGTGTGTGTGTGTGTGTGTGTGTGTGTGTGTGTGTGTGTTTGTGTGGGTGTGTATATACCCTGTAGTATCTGTGTGAGTTTAGACAAGTTGTCAAACTTCTCTGACCCCCCAATTACTCATCTATATAAAGACAAAAATAGAGGCCTTATTTCAAATAAATTTTCTGTTAGAATTAACTAATATAATGAATGGAAAACACTTCAAAGAGCACTATTGCATAACAATGAATGTTAGCTATTTTTGTTGTTGTTATTAGAGATGATGGAGATCTAAACTAGGACAATGGTAGTAGTAAAGGAGGGAATTATAATGATGTTTGAGAAACATTTAGGTAGTAAAATTAGGAAAATCTGGAGATTCATTGAAAATGTGTGCAACAGATGAAAGGAAATCAAAGATAATTCCCAGAATTTAACATGGACAGCTGAGTGGACAAAACGTCATTAATTGAAATGGAGAGTACCAAAAATGACGAAGATTGAATAGGGAAGATGATGAAGACATCTAGCTGGAAAATCCTTTGTCACTAGCCCCCATTGATTATTCCAGGGCAGGTCAACAAAGTGCTTGGTCTTAGAAGACAAAAAATTCTTGAAGAAGACAAAATTGAATTGGTACCAGAAGCACAGGAAAAATCTGGTAAGTTTTGTGAATTGGAAACAAAATATTAAAGAGGGTCAAAGAGAGAATGATTAATGGTGTCAAATACAGCAAAAAAGAGAAAAAAAATTATCTCAAAGGAGGGAACAACATTCATAGAAGTCTGGAGTTCAAATGGGAATTTGGTGGCTAAAACCAGGGCAAGACAGAGGAAGTGATGCAAAATAGGACTAAAGATAAAAGCAGAGCACTTTATGAACAGCCTGTAATATTTTGTACTTTGTTCAAGGGCAATAAGGCTATTGAATAACCTCAGGTAGGGGTGTGGTCTAATCAAACTTGGTCATTAGGAAAACAATTAAAAATTTTTAAAAACTGGGTAATAGATTAGCGAGGAAAAAGCCTGGAGTCAGAATGACTGTTGGAAGGCAATTACAGGAATCCAAAGGGGGAAATGATATTAGCCAGCACAAGGTTGTAGCCCTGGGGTAGTTAAGTGGAGAGACCCTTAGAAGACATTTAGAAGGTTAGGGTTATAGAGCAGGTAAGGATGAAAACCCTATTTGGGATCGGACATCTGGGTAAATGCTAATGAACAAGGAGGAGAGATATGTTTGTTGGAAAGATAAATAGTTCCATTTTAGGTATGTTGAAAATTTTTGTTCCCTTTAGACATCTGATTTGTGATGTTGGCAAATGTGCATGCATATTTTTGTCCCAGGAGAGAGAATTGTATTGAAAATACAGATCTGGAAGCCATTAGCCCGTGTGTTACATCTGGGGTCACAGGAGAAGATTAGGCACTAAGTAGAGTGGGGGAAAAACAGTGGTCCAGAAAAAAAGTGGAAAGACTTTGATGATCTCTAACATCAAGAGCAGAAGAGGGGGAGCCTGAAAAGTAGATTGTGAAGTAATGACCATTAATAGAAGAGGAAAGCCTCCATAGGTTACATCACCATGACACTGAGAAAGGAAGATTTCTAGAAGAAATTGACTGGAAGATTAACAGAATAAAATAATTCAAAGAAGTCAAATAAGTTGGGTACTCAGGAATATCGACTGGATCTAAAAACAAAGTCATCAGGACCCTTGGGAAGAGAGAACTAATGAATGGTAGAAGGATTCTAACTTGGCTTGTGTTGACTTACATGTTCAATTCAAAATTTGGATAACCAGGTTGGCAACAAGTTTAGATGGTGACATCTCTTAAATAAGACATCCATCCTTATGAAGAGGTAAAATGTAGGCTGTGTCGTAAAAGACCAGGAAGGAAGTGATTTAAAAGAAGAATAGTATAAAGTGAAAAGATACCAAGGAAAGGGAACAGTGTGAGGAAGTCTACTAAAGTCACTTTACAAAGGTTCTGGAAGGTGAATTTTTATGTTTTTATATTATAATCTCTGTGGATGCTTGTTCTTATAACATTAGTGCTCCTTTCCTCTTACTTCAGCCACCTGGTTGTTTCTACTTGGGATGATCATCCCACTTCGTTTAGCTTATGTGAGAATTAGTCTTACTCAAGTTGACACAGAAGTCCTATCAATTTTCTTTAATAATAATAGCTAACACTTATATTTGCTTATTACATGTCAGCAAAGCTCTATGTGCTTTACATGCATTAATGTACATGAATTCTTTAAAAGTCATACACGATAGGTAGTATTACTAGAATGAATGGGAAAAGAGATTTTAAGAAGTTAAGTGTGTCAAATGGTAGCTCTGGAATCAAACACAGGGTTGCTGGCTCTCAGATTGTGTTCTTAACCACTGTAGATGCTGCTTCTCTATAGAAATCATAGTAAAACAAATTACTTACCAGTTACCAATTCTACCTGAGATTTTAAAATTCACTATGTACATATGTATATGTATTTTATCTTTTCAACTAAATTATGGGCTCCAAAAAGGAAGAAAATGTCATAGTTGTTTGCTGGGTTTTGATCACCCAGCTTCCAATCATTTTTCTTTTGGGAGAATTACCCAGATTTACCTTTAGGGAAATACCATATCCCATTTTCTTTTCATACAGTTCCACCTCTGTGCTAGAAGACCCAGCTCATATCAGTCAGCAAACCAAATCTCTTGAAAACACTGATTGATTTAGGAGTAGACACCAATGAAGTCCAACCAGAGTACATCCTTAAACTGTGGAAGGAAACTCCACAGAGATACACTGTTGTCTACTGGATTCAAACCTTGAAGAATATGAGCTTGAAGCTCTCACAGGAGCTACATGGAGCTAAAGAACAAAAGACAGAGAAGGCTAAAGTGAGAGAAGCAAGAAATGATAATGATAAAGAAGGGGGGGAAAGAAGGAAAAGGAGAAGAGAATGGAAAAAGATTAAAAATGAGAGAGGAAAAAGAAAAGGGAAAAGAAAATACGAATTGGAAAAAAAAAGACAATTGTTTTGAGCATCTACAAAATTTCCTGTCACTGACTTAGTAACTTTCATATAGGTTATCCCATTTAATAGTTACAAAAATTTTGAGAAGCAGAAAACAAATGATATGACTAAGTCGCAATCTCAGATCTAAGTCCAAATTTTTGCTTTATTCACAACTTTATGCAGTGTCTTATAAGGTATGAAAACTAGTATAATGTCTCTAGTGTTTTTTATATTCAGAATGCAAGAAAAACTTGACTGATATTGATGATAATTATAATGATAATGCACTGATATAAGAAGTACTTGTAAATACAGTGTTGTTGTGAAACTTTATTCTGAAAATAAAATGTCTAGTTTGTATATTGGAAATACAATAATTAAAGTTAGAGCTCTAAGAAAAAACTAATTTTTTATAGTAGCATCTTTAATTCCTAATGATCGTCACCATATTTCATTATCATTTTATTATCCTCCAAATCCTAGGGAATAGATTTTTCATACCAGACATATAGTAATAAATACTGTTATAATTATTTCTCTAGTTGTTTAGCTTCTGGGAAGTTACAATAGAGAAACTCCGAATAAAGTAATATAGGATAAAGGGATCAACAGAAAACAGATCATTTTAAATTACTAACATAATTGTAAGTTGATATCATAAAAGTTATTTTATGGAGCATATGCCCAACAAATTCATGTTCCTATTTAATATCACATTTATATTACCAGGAGACCGGTCAAGACATACATGATATTTTCTAGTAAAATTTATAATTGTATTAAAATTACAACAACATTTATAGAAAACCTTTATGTTTCAGGGGTTTTTCCCATCATTCAGAAAATGTTTAAAGATAGCCCTTTAAAATATACCTTCTTCACTTTCTGACAACACTGTGTTTCAAAAGCATGTTTAATGGAGATTTTTTGATAATATGTGTCAGCGTCAGGTCTCAGAGTCTTCCTCGATTAGGCAATTAAAGGAGTGAATGTGGTAAATATAAGAGCAAATCTGAAACTGTAGGCTCTGTTGCATACCCCAAAAGTCCATATTCCTAGGTTTTAAAAAACAAGGTCTGATGGGAGGGTATATAATATAATTTCCAATATTTTACTTTCCAGAAAAATGGTATTCATTTTATACTTAAACTTCCATTAGTGGCAAAAATGACTGTAGTGAGCATCTATTGATTTTTTCTCTCTAGAACCCATCCTACTTTATCTAATACTAGAGAATGTTTTCCTGTGGAACGCCCACATCATATGACTCAAGCAAGCTTGATCCTTCTACCACTACAGGACAGGGGCAGAGGTGACTCAGTTTGACCAGAGTAACACAGTTGCTAAAAAACAGTCAACCAAACAAAACCTTCTTCACATTCTGGCAAAAAATAGTGGCCATTTGGCTTGTTTGTGAAGAAAACTTAAACCAGTGTAAGACACAGAGTGTGAAGTTTTAAGACATTTTCTGAATAGACTGTTCCAAAGAGCTGAATCCAGCCATACCCCCTTGATTTTCCACTTATGAATGCCAGAAATCGGTTTAGTGCAACTTGTAATCCAAGTGTCCCAACTAGAACGGATAGAACTAGATGAAGCACAGTTAAAATTCTTTTCTAAGGACTTTCTAAGGACTAAAGAACTTTACAAATCAAGTTATAAGTAAGATACCATCACAAGTATTTGTGCCTCACTAATTAGAAAGTATTCAACATATAACTGGTGACCTAAAAGGCACTGGCTATGACATCAGCTTAAGAGACATTTTTAGTTGTATAGAGATTCTTGTATTGGAGATTGTTATAGAACAATTATATATGTTTTTATAAAGAAACTAAGTTTTCAACTTGTTTTAAAAACACATTTAAGAATTTTTGTTTGCTTTCAGGAAAATTACACAGTATATCTACATGCTGTCCAAATTTTGAAAACACAACTTAAACTGTAGGTGCAAATAGCATTGCTGTTTAATTATTTATATCATTGACCCCCTGCCTCTCACTCCTCTCCATTTTGCTACCAAAATGGAATCCGCTGCATTTTGCTTGCTCCTTATTATAATTAATAATAATTACCAAGGAGACACCCAAGGTTTTTTCTTTTCCTTCAAACTAAATATGAGGAGCATCAAGAGATTTTTAAAAACTCCTGGATTACATCTCCTTACTTTATATTATAATAAAATCTGTATAATTAAACAGTTGTCCATATTAAAAACATTCAGTCGAACAATATGGAAGAGAATAAGGTTTCTGGAGAAGCAGGTAATTCTATTGCTTTTAGGAGGATTTTTAAATTCCTCACTCTTTAAGTTTAGCTACCTAAGCTATTAGACCACTGGAAATTTCTCAATGTCAATTGAGTTCAATACTCATAAATTGAACATTAATTATGTGCTAAAACAGTGCTAGAGCCTAGGATTAAGAAACTGATTAGAACACAGTTCCTAAATTCAAGAATCTTGTATTCTAGTGTGGAACACAGACAGGCAACCCAAAATTTACAATACAGGGTGATAGGCATTTTAATGTCAACTCTCTTTAGGAAGAATAGGGAAAAAGAGCCTTGAGCTGATATTTAGACTGAGTTCACCAGGGTTAGGGTGTTCCTGTCAGAGGGAGGAGTATGTCAAAGGCCTAAAGTCATGAAGATATAGCATGGTTTATTGTGAGTTATAAACAGGTTGGTATTGTTACCAAGTGATTCACTTTGAGAACTAGCTTTTAACAGTGATTATTACACAAATGCAACCTGAGGAATAGGGGTTGGGTGTTTCCATTGTTCAATAGAACAATCGAAGATGAAAAGAACCTTTAGACTTTGTTGCTAGTCTCATTATCCTATTGTGAAGAATAGAATCCCACAATGATGTAAAGATTCTTGCTGACTTGGACCCTGACTTTCTTACCCATGAGTCTTGTCTCCAGACAGGCCAGAAGGGATTGGCAGGAATATTCAAAGTAATGAATAGCAAGGACCTACAACCAAGATTACCTAACACAGCTATCATTTAGAATCGAAGGACTGATAAAGAGCTTCCAGATCAAAAAAAAAAAAAAAAGCTGAAGGAGTTCATCACCACTAAACCAGTATTATAAGGAATCTTAGAGGGATTTCTTTAAGATGAAAAAAACAAACATCAAAAATATGAATAATAAAATGGCAGTAACCATATACCTATCAATATTTACTTTCAATGTAAATGGATGAAATGCACCTATCAAAAGATAGGGGGACTGATTGGACAAGAAAACAAGACCCATACATGTGCTGCATACAAGAGACTCACACACAGTGAAAGTAAAGGGATGGAAAAAGATATCTCATGAAAATGGAAACAAACAAACAAACATTAAAAGTTGGGGAAACAATATTTACACCAAATAAAATAGACTTTAAAACAAAGACTATAACAAGAGGCAAAGAAGGACCTAGTAATCCCACTTTTTTGTTGTTGTTGTTTTTTGTTTTTTGTATTATCCAAAAAAACTCAAAATGCTACTTAAAGGGGACATGCTCACCCATTTGTTCACTGCAGCATTATTTACAATAGCCATGATATGAAAGCAACCTGGGTGTCCCTGAATGAATGAATGGATAAAGAAGAGGTGGTATATATATATATATATATATATATATATATATATATATATATATATATATAATACAATGGAATAATACTCAGCCATAAAAAAGAATGAAATCTTGCCATCTGCGACAACATGGATGGACCTAGAGGGTATTGTGCTGAGTGCAGTAAGTCAGACAGCAAAAGGCAGATGTCATACGATCTCACTTATAAGTGGAATCTAAAGAACAAAATAAACAGATGAAACAGAAACAAACTCATAAATACAAAGAACATTTTGATGGTTGCCAGATGTGAGCGGTGTTGTGGGTAGGTAAAAAGGGAGAATGAATTAAGAAGTACAAGTTTGTTGTTGCACAGTAGTCATGGGGATGCAATGTATAACATAAGGGATATAGTCAATAATATTGTAGTAACTGTGTATGGTGTCAGATGGGTACTAGATCTATCAGAATGATAGATGGAAGGGGTGTTTGAGGCATGATGAAAAAGGTGAATGTATTAAGAAATACAAATTGGTAGTTACAAAATAGTCACAGGGATGTAATGTAAAGCATAGGGAATATAATCAATAATGTGGTAATAATTATGTTTGGGCCAGGTGGGTACTAGTCAGGGGGATCGCTTCCTAAATTATAAAAATGTCTAACCACTATGCTGTACACCTAAAATTAATATAAAATAATACTGAATGTCAACTATAATTGAAAATTTTTTAAAGCAGGGAGAAGATAAAGTGGAATAAGAGGTTCGTATTTCCAGATATAAAACAAATAAGTCTTTGGGGTGGAAGACACAACATAGGAAATATAGTCAATAATACTGTGATAGCATGGTATGGCATCAAATAGTTGTGGGACTTATAGTGACCACTTCTTTAGCATAGGGAATATAATCAATAATATGGTAATAACTATGTATACTGCCAGGTGGGTACTGTTGAATTGCTATCATGTAACTATGATGAAACTAATATAATATTGTATGTTAGCTATATTTTAATAAAAAGATCTTTTGAAAAACTCTTTATAATGGAACAGAGGTTTCAGAGAAGGCGTCAAAGGAAGCCTTTTATGTGTATTTTCATATACCCTAAAATACTGACTATATGTTTACTCCTAGCATCTCAAATGGAAAATGCAAAACACAGCTAGAAATGAAGTTTGATTAGACAGCCCACTATCATGATGTTTTTGCTTTTCTTTTCATTTATCTCTTGCTCTCTTTAGCTTATGTGAGCACAGTCTAAATCCCACCACTCCATTGTAATACTTTTATACCATTTTTATAGTTTTTACTGAACCAGTTTATTTCTTTCCATTTTTCCTCAAAAGCAAACCAATAAGTTTGAAAATCAAATCAGAATTAATAAGAATTAGATGTCAAGGTTATCAAATACAGAAGGAAAGAGAGGGAACATAGATGAAATTTGACACTAATTATAAATAGGAAGGAGTGGGAAAATAGCAGAGAATTGAGAAAGACAGATAAATTATGTCTGTCTCATCACATCCGTTCTTCTTCCATATGTTATATATCACCTCTAGTAATTACCATACTCCAGCTCCAAGACAGTGGGAAGCAAAGGATTTCCTTAGAGGCTGTGGCTCTGCACTGGCTCTCACCAGTCGTTTGCAGGCCCACATTTAGAAAAACAAAAACACTCAACAGCAACCAAAAGTTCACATTGGACTGCTGGTTTCTCCCCTAGGCCTTATTGCTAGGCAGGTTTTTTTTCTAGCCTATAGAAATGTTTTAGCATTAATTTGATCATGGTTTCTATCACACTCCCTTACTAAGGATACTATAAAAAGGGAATTCACAGAAATTCATGGAGTGTCATCAGTGACATTTTCGCAAGTGTTAATGAATGTGATAATGGATTACAGACTAAGATCTTCAACTATTTTAGTTCGCTGGGTGTTACAGAGGATTGGTCATAGTCCAAGCATGTATGTCAAATTTTAAAAATTCATATTCTTAACATGTAGGTCCCAAACTCAAACCTGTACCCCTGAAAACATCTATTTTTTTTATGTGCAACTCTGTCTTGAACTCCTAGCCCCCAGTCCCTGCTTGATTGTAGCTCATTAAGATGGGTATGGATGACATTTCATGGCTTAGAACACAAAGTTTGTTAACTGCAAATAGCACTAATGTGTTTATGAGGACATATTAGACCTGCACATTTAGTTCAAGTTATTTTGTCTGACTTGATCCCCTCTGAAATTTTTTTTTCTCATCTCTGGATTGTTGAGTCTGAGGGTAAGCTTGCCATATAATTAGCAACCACTTGTACTATTCTGAAGGGCTTAATCTCACAAGGACATATGAGCCAAGAGCAACTAAGAATATATTAAAAATAAATAAACTGATTGAATGTAATCAGAGGCTTTCAAACCAATTTAAAAGATCAAGGAATTCTATTCATGCAGGATAAGTATATTAACCATCTCAGGGTGTCATGAAAAAAAAAAGTGCCATAGATTGGATGACTTAAACAACAGCCATTTATTTTCTCCTAGTTCTGGAGGCTGGGAGTCCAAGGTCAGGGTAGCAGCATGACCTGGTGCTGGCACGAACTCGTCCAGGCTTGCAGATGGCACCTTCTCTGTGGATCCTCACATTTTAAGGAAAAAGGCAGAAAGCAAGCTCTCTGGTGTCTCCTTATAAGGGTCCTAGCAGAGCTCCATTTTCATGAACTGATCTAAACCTAAGTTCCCGAAGGCCCAATCTCCAAATACCATCTCACTGGGGGTTAGGGCTTCAACGTGTAAATTTTGAGTTGGGGAGGGCACAATTAATTTCCTAGCAGTAAGCTAGAATTAACTGTGTTTCAGCAGCCACATTATACTGCTGACTCATCTTGAACTCAATGGAAATTGGAAGCCCCATGTCTTTTCACAATTTGCTGCTACTAAGCCCCTTACTTTCAACGTTATTTGAGTCATTGACCTAGACTTAATACTGTAGACCACCATACTAATCAATATTCAGTTTTATTTTTTTGTCATACCTTTGGGGTAGGAGATTCCTCCAGCTCTTTATTATCTTCACATTTAATACATCTGAGTCAATAACTAAAATGGTAAATATTAAGGGAAGAGGGGAGAATTCTAGAGCCTACTAAAGGAACTTCCCTTATATGTTATATAAATTCATCATCAGTATCTTTTGGGTTCTGTTATTTAATAAGTCCACCAAGCTGTAATCATATACATTTTCTATTGTATCTCATTCATAATAAAATTGTCACGTATCCTGTAAAATACCTTTAAATTTTCAAGTACACTACGCCGCATTTTTTGGACTTCTCACTAAAGTAACCCTGACAAAAATTTGAAATGAGATAGACTAACATATTTTGCTCTTGGTAAATTAATGTTGGCTCCTTTTGTTAAATATCCTTCTAACTCTATGAATCTCTCCTACTGTAACTCTAGTTGGCAATGACATTTAGTTTACCTTGAATATCTACAACAGTTATGCTTCAGAGAAGGGCTCCATGATGGAAATGTTGCTCGTGTTTTTCTTTTGGTATATCTCAATTTAATTTATTTAGTTTACTTCCCTAACATGATTTTCTAAGTACCTGCTGCATTGCATGAAACTGAACTCAACACTTAAAAAGCTCTTCAAAAGTGGTAAATAAAAGAATGAGTGAATAGCATTTCCTTATGGAGCAGCTGTGGGAGGTTAGTTTTTAGTTGTGAGAAAAGCAACATGTGGAGGAATTTTGAATAAGAGCTGTAGGTATTCAGGAAGTAGAGCAGAGTGAGAATGGGCAACGTAGCATAGACAAGTTGAAGAACACAGAGGGAAAAACAAGGCGACAATTCCAAAGAGAATCAGGGAAGACTGATAGTGTTGATTCAGTTACAATGTGAGAATCATTAAAGGTTGGGTGGAAAGCAATTAAGACCAAGGGAACAAATTGAATTGGGTAAAGGAAGTCAGTTAAGAGAAAGGAAAACAAGTGATGAAGTAATTTTTAAATACTCCAGATGATAAACACACAATAGATATAAAATTGTTGTTAACAGTTAACTGTGTCGCATAGGTTATTATTCTGAGTAAATTTAAAACTATAGGATGGTAAGGTAGACTTGCAGAAGATCAGGACACACCTTATATTATTAGTTATTATTTCCTGTCAGCCTTCAGAATTGTGTTGATCAAATTTCACCTGCAGCTTGACCATACACCCCTTACTTCAGCTATAGTGTTTCTATTCTCTTATTTTTTTGGCTTATTTTTTCCCAATTAAGATTTTGTGAGAACAACTAATTGTGCAATCGAAATGTTTGTAAACCATTTTCTACTCTAGTAGACAGCCTCAAACTCACTACTCCAGTTAATTTCCTGTGCAGTACAGTTCAGCTCTCCAGCCCCTATTTCAAATAATGTTTAGGTTCACGTTTACATACTCAGAAATTCATGAAGATGGTTTGCTAAACAAAAGATCATCTACTTTAACTTTGCAACATTTAACAACACAGCACCTGAGTGCTCTTCAAAATTGGTTTTAGGATTCTTAGAAAGTTTCCCTCCAGCTCTCTACAGCAAAACCCTGCATATCCTGAGTTTTATTTTTATCTTTCCAAAACATCAATTTATAGCAACTGCAGACATAGGTTTAAAAAAAAAAACAAAAACATATCATACAGTTGTTCCCCAATCATCAAAACCTCATTTTCTTGACAAACTCTATTGATTGCTCAGCCCTATTATCAACCTTATGAGAGCCCATAGAGCACCGATTTAAAATACAACTCTTCTATCACCTTATAGAAATCACTTGTGCTCACCTTCAAAGGTAGGGGCTTGTGGAATCTAAAGTTAGAAAAGAGGCAGAAGGAAGGTAAAAGAGTCTTTCCTCCCTTTAGGGGACAAAATCCACTAGCTTATTCTCTAGTCACCAAAACAGGATGTTCTTCTCTCTCTGGGACCTATATTGCCACTTAGAATTATGGTGACAATATTTCCTGGGTCTCTAGATTTATGCCTGAGACTGAAGTTGCACAGACGGCCATTTACATTTCTTTAGAAGACTTTTTAACTCTGTAGCTCTAACAACCGCTTTTGAGCAAAGGCAAATTAGGTAACTTTGAAGATCAAAGTCTTGCATTTTGTGTTTCTTCCTTTCCATTGCTCTACTATGTGTAGTTGACACAGCCTGAAGATACAGCATGACACACCATATGTGTTCAAGGGTGGGGAACAAAATCAACCTCAAGGAACTGACAGTCACCTTCAATATACCAATTTGTGTACAACTGTTGACTTTCTTTCTCCTTTTCTTCCAGAGCCAGAAAGTGGTATCTATTTATTTTAATATTTGAGTTTATCTCATTAAAACATATTATGCTCATATTGAGGATTTAAACTTAATTTTTATTATTAAATGTAAGGTTAACTATGGCAAATGAACCCTCTGGAGAATAAAAAGTGATCCAAAGCAAGAAATATCGAAAGGCAATTAAGCCATCTATCTTCACATTCACAGAGTAGATGAGATATGTCTTTAAATGAATATGGTGTAAATATTTTTATAAAGACTAACAGTGACTTGAATTGTTTAAATAGTAGTAAAACTATTAAAATGGGAAGTTAAGAAAAATACGTTATCTTTCAAATTACTATGACTTGAGCTTAAATTTCAGAGATTAAATTGGATCTTAGATCTAGAATTGGGGAGAAAAGCAAGGAAATGACCCTTCAAGCTCAAAGCACATTATCTTTTCTTTTCACCTTAGAGAACATACGATTTTGTTCACTGTGACTTACTGATCACAATATTAGTAACACTGAGGAAGAACAAACAGAAAACAGATGAAATGTTTTAAAGATGTTCCTCTTTTTGTAATTTCATCACACTTCTAAATATTCATTTATTCATTGAAAAAACACTTTTTGTTGCTATTCTGTGCAAGCTCTGTGCTTAGCATGTTGGATATAAAGAAGAAAAGCCATGGTCCTTGTCCTCAAGTTACCCATAACATAGCCTAGAAGGCTGTCACAAAGAGACAACCAAAATGCAATGCACTGAGGGCAATGACAGACAAATGCAAAACTATGACAAAAGCTCAGAGCAAGTCATCTTTTGAGGATTACAATGAGAGTAAGTAGGGGAGTCAGGGAAGGCTTCTTAACAAGCATGACCTGAACTGAATCTCAACACGTTAGCAGGAAATCTGCAAAGGCAGGCCTGTTGAGAAGGCAGAAATGGCATTCTAGATGAGAAACAGCAGGAGATGCGTTGGGGGGATGAAGGTGGCAGGTGCCACTTTTGGAGTTCTTTATGTGCTATATTTTTATATTTACCCTGTAATAGTTAGAATTCCTTAAAGGGTTATACACCAATAGGTGACATCTAATTTGAGTTTAAAACAAACTCCTGGCAGAATGGAGAATTAATCACATCAGGATAAGACTGGAGGCAGGCAGACAAGTTAGGAATCTACTGCTGAAATGATGGGAGTTAAACCAAAACAGTGTTGTAAGGACAAAGAGAAGGGGAGCTATCCCAGAGCAATTTAAGTGGGAAAATTGGCAAGATTTCATTATATATATAGTACAGTGTACAAGAAAGGTGGGGTCTGTAGTAACCCCCTGATTTCTTGTATAGCTGCTAAATGGAAAGCAATACCATCCAATAAGATAGGGAATATAGGAGGGAGAAACAGTTATGTGGAAATAAATGTGCTCACCTTTAGATGCCCTGTGAGGCATCCAGGCAGAGATATCTAGGTGGCAGATGAATATGAGACTAAACTGTAGAGGTCCAGGTTGGAGATGGTAATTTGGAAGTCTTTAGTAAAGGTTGGAGATGCCATGAGAATGCCAAGCTCTTTCAGACAGAGTATGACCAGGAAATTTAGGAGCTCGAGAAAAATCCCTGGTGAATTCCAACCTGCAAGAGGTAGGCAGAAAAAGTTCCCAGGACAGAAACTGGGAAGTTAATGTCCATTTTTCAAAATCACCCACTAGATTTAAAGAGAGTGTTTATTGACAATCCTAATAGCCTGCACTTCCTTTTTAAAAATGTCAATGAGGATTGTAGATATTTAAATGCTTAGGGTGTAAACCCCATAAATTGAAACTTTTTGTTATCCTTGAGTGTTTTTCTGTCTGAATTTTTATTTCTAAGCATAAATTCTAATGAAGATATTAATATTCTTCTTACAAATAAAAGTTTCCTCTTCAAACATGTATACATTTTTTGTTTGTTTGCTTGTAACACTAAAAAGAAATTTTTTTTAAGAGTGGCAGTGAAGAATTAGAAGAAGAAGAACTTTGAGAGTTTGGCTGAAATGGAACAAAATTCAACAACAGGTTTATTACCAGATGATGAAAAATAATAAATAAGTTGCTCCCTGCTTTATTAGTCAGGGGTTAGTTGTATTTAAAAGACCATATTGCAAAATCCTATGCATGAAGACAAGTTGAACAGTTTTCCTTTGGAAAATCAGTTGTATGTTTCTAGTACTTATTTTTCCACAATTAAATCTCTGTTCCTGTCCTTGTCATTTCACATCTGGTATTCCAAAACCCATTCCTCACCACCTGTCTTAGCCTTCTCTTCAATCTGTCCAAAGTCTTATAGCTAAAATCACCATTAAAATCTCTTTTTTAACAATAGTTCTTTCTTCCTTGAGATTACTTTTCAATGTAATCATTAGGCCTTAAGTCAACATTGTGAGCCCTCAGGGACATTCTGGTAACATCTTCTTAGCTTCAAATGAGATAATAAGACCTAATAAATATATATTTTAAGTATAAAAAGTGAACGTGTATTATGCTATGCACAGTTGAAACAGAAACAAAAATAGTAACACATTTTATGTGTATAGTTACTGAAAATTTTCAAAGGTCTTTCACCTTATTCATTTTATTACCTTCTATCCTTTGATAGACATTATTTTCATTTTAAGATGGAAGAAACTGAGACCCAGAGAGTTTAAGGGCCTTATATAAACTCATTCAAGGTCAAAATGAATACCAGAACACAGATTTGTCAACTATCTATCCGGTGCTTTATCTATTCAAGTAAAATGGTATGATTAACACTCCCTGGAATTAATGTCAGTAAGAAAGGGGACCATCATTACTGTGCATCTATAGTACATCTGTCAATGAGCTAAATAAATTTAAAAATAATTTCCCTTAATCTTCTCAAGCACCCATCGTTT
>NW_017732099.1:239555-242547 GCF_001890085.2 Hipposideros armiger | reverse complement strand
TCATAGCTGTCATAAAAGCATAGCACAACGCATTACTCTCATGTTTGTGGTAATTCTGGTGTAAACAAACCTACCGCACTGCCAAGTGTATAAAAGCACAGCACATGCAATTTTATGCAATACATAGTATTTGATAATAATAATACACAACTATGTTACTGGTTTATGTGTTCACTATACTATATGTTTTATTGTTGTTTTTGCGTATACTCTTTCTACTCATATAAAAAAAGTTTGCTGTAATACAGCACGTCATATACACTGGCAGCAGCCTCATACATCTCCTGTTTACCACATATCTTGGTTGTGTCATTTTCTCTAGTGCTTGATTTAATCTTGTGTTGTTTTATACAATAACATGCTGTGCAGGCTTGTAGACTAGGAACAACAGGCTATATATACCACGTAGCCCAGGTGTGTAGTAGGCCGTACCATCTAGGTTTGTGTGAGCGCACTCTATGATGTTCACACAGGAACGACATCTCCTAATGGCACATTTCTCAGAACACAGCCCCATCATTAAGCAGTGCATGATTAATTAAAGAAAGAGGCCATTAGACAGGTGGCTCTAATGCTCTGGTGGCCTTTGTAAATAAGCAAACCAAAATACAAGTCTGTAAATACCTCAAGGTTACGTGATCAAAACGCTAAGGAGAACCAATCACAAACAGCCAACTAGACTTTAAGCTATAGCCAATCAATAATTTATTTTGCTTCCACCTTATCTCTATAAAAGTCTCTCCCTGATCTCCTGTCAGGGAAGCACTCCTAACCACTTCTGGTTTGGCACTGCCCAATGCAAATCGATTTGTGCTAAAATAAATTCTGAATACTTGTAATATGACTCAGTTTGTCTTTTTAACAGGAGCAACCTGAATGGGTCTACATTCTGGATGGTGTGGTGAGTATAGGTGAGGCTCTAGCATCTCTCAGCCATTTAGCTATCTTGAAGAAAGACAGCCTGAAAATGACACTGATCAAGGGAGAAGAATAGAGGCAAGGAATTCAAAGAGAAATATATAACTAGAGCCCNACAAAAATGCAAAAGTTGGTGATTACTCAGTAACAAAACTCCCAAGTCAGTGATTCCTAATCTTTTGCTTTACCTTAGGACATTTTATTACAACCACAGGTAACCTATATATCTCAAAGAACCTAAGGAGAAATTGTAATCCACATAACAAACCATTGGTAGAAGCGGAAGACTAATCATAAAATTACATAAATAATATCTCACTTTTAGCACAGTCAGGAAGAATTGTCCTTCAAGGGATGAAATACAGTGTGTTCGGTGCAAACTCTGAATACACACCTGATAAGGTAATTTGCACACATGCCTGTATAATAAGCGCTCATTAATTATGGCAGTGAGAAGGAGGTATTGTGCACTTGAAAATGAACACTGAAATCTTCAATGAACTGAAAACAGAAAGCAAAATTTTGCTCTGCTTAAAACACCTACTAACCATCATTTAATCATTGTAATAAAATTATACAGCTAAATATCATTTTCTATTGCTGTTGACCCTCCTGCTGCTAAATTATTTCCATCTTTTTTAAAGTACAAGAGTTTTACATTAACAAAATCCCATAAAAGTCATCCTATTATTCTTACGAATTTCAATGATCAATAAACGTTTTAAGGGCCTACCTACAATGAGCCAGACTTAATTGAAGTTGCCTTGACAAATGGACAAAATTGTGGAATGATTGACCTCACTGTTAGAGAAATTATGTCCTATTAATTCTGTGTTACTTTAATACATGTTAAATAAAGTCACATTTGTAACAGGTTTAGATGGATATTTATCAAGTGTGGCTGTAAGGAGTCTTATTCTTGACAAACTCAAAATGCATTTGAAACATATGGGTTCATTATTTCAATCCAAATTCATCTTTTTCAAGTTTGAATGAATTGATTTTGAAACATGAATTTAGAAAAGCAAAAAGACTAATCAAAGAGGCTCCTAAGACTTCTCGCCCCTGGAGAAACATATGGATGTTATTTAAAATCAATTCAGAAAAAAAGACAGGTTGAAATTTCTTATTTAAATCAAAGCTTGTCTTTGCAGTATTACATACTGCATGATTATTAGAAGATGTGCATCAGATGGAGTTCACTTTAGCAATTGACACAAACTGACTCTGGCTGATGTAAGCAAATAAAAGGAGTCTTTAGAAGATGCTCCCAGATTTGAATTATGACAAAGACTGGAAAAGAGAAAGAATCAAGTAGCAACAGCATAGCCAGAACTACAGCCATAATCCAACCATGGAACTCCTATAAAGAGAAACCCTGTTGCTGTCACCACTAATCTCAATCCCACATTGCACCTTCCTCCATAATTGGCACTGGACACTGGGTGACACCACTTTCCACTTGCACATCCAAGGAGCTTCTACTGTGCTCCATACTTGACATCACTTGCTTTTGATTTAAGGTCCAGGGTGAGTGGTCGGATTGGCAGAGCCTAGATCACAATATATTGCACTCTCAAAACTGAAGGAGATTCAGATGCTGTATAGAAAGTTTTAAAGATATATATTAATAACAAGATGATATCAATGTTCAACACTGGGATAAAATTGCCATACATTCTTTACCTTTTATTCTGTGATTTTACCCAATTCTTCCCTTTCTATTTTATTTTATAAGTCTATAAGGTGCATCCTCTAGCAGAATTTAAAGTCACAGCTCTATCTCTAAGAGCTTGAATATATCTAGATTAGATCATATTACATTCCTCTGTATTGAACAGAAAGTCTCCAAAACAGCACTGATTTAAACAAGAAGTTTTCCTATACCTCGCAAAAAGGACTTTGGAAATCAGCTGCCCAGAATTGGCGTGGTGGCTCCATAATTATAATAATATCAAAATGTTTTCTTTCATTACACCATCGAAGTCACCTCATGGTCTAAAATGGCTGTCAAAACTCCAACCGTCACATCTGCATTGCAGGCCAGCAGGTGAAAAAAGAGGAAGGGCCAAAA
>NW_017732099.1:235496-236370 GCF_001890085.2 Hipposideros armiger | reverse complement strand
GGAACTGAAACCCTCTTCTATAAGGACCATTGGAAAAGAGAATCTGGACTATATTCACTTTTCTCAGAGTGATCCTTTGAGTGTGTTCCAAGTAATCAAATTTGTCTAGAAGCTGACTTTGCCCAGGTGGGAAAAAACTGAATTACCCCATGATAAATAGGTTGCAAGAAAGATCATTAGTAAAAAATATTGTCCCCTCTTGGTATTGGACGGGGAATGGCTGCAGGATGCCCTACAGATACCAACATCAGTGGATGCTTAAGCCACTTATATAAAATGACAGAAAATGCATACAGTTGGCTCTCCACTCCAAGGAGGTTGGCTGAGTCCATTTGCAAACCCCATGGATGTGAAGGCAGACTATATTAGCGAGTGATTAAAATTGGGGCCTGAAACAAGTCTAATTACCTAGGCACCTCCCAAGTAAAGTCTTGTGCATTAATTCACTATCTAAAAAAAGGGACCATCCCCTCTCATTGCAAAGATGTAGATGAGTGAATCACCTAAGCCCACCCCCACCCCATCACCCTCTTGCCCTGACTTGCTCCCCAGAAGCAAACAAGGCAGAGGTCATTAAATCTTAACACCTATTTCTGTGAAATAAATTTCTCCAACTAGGTGATTAACTCAAAGACTATGATCTGATAACAACCCTGGTTTTGCTTACTATCACTTGAAGTTTAATAAAATGAGTTTAAGGTCTGCTTAAAATTCAATTAAAGTATTAAGGAAATAGTTGGAAGGCAAAAACCTTCAAATAATTAGTGAGGAATTAAGAATGCTGATGGCTCTACCCCCAAGGAGTTTCTCAGACCCCACACCAAAAGAAAGAGTACTGTGTAAAGCACAAATGTAAATTCCATCCAAATTCCTC
>NW_017732099.1:230929-231826 GCF_001890085.2 Hipposideros armiger | reverse complement strand
TTTTTTCTTATACATACATACCTATGATACAGTTTAATTTATTAATTAGGCACATTAAGAGATTAACAATAACTAATAATAAATAGAACAATTATATACTGTAATAAAAGTTATGTGAATGTGCTCTCTCTCTTTCTCTTTCCCTCTCTCTCTCAAAATATCTTACTGTACTGTACTCATCCTTCTTGTGATAATGTGAGATGGTAAAATTGTAAGGGTGAAATTTGATAGATCAATAATGTAATTAAACTTAGCTAGCTTGCAGTTTGATCCATCCTGATATTCAGCTGTTTCCTCTTTGTTTCTCCTCCCACTGATTTACTGAAGAACTGTTTCTTCCCTTTTTCAAGGCTACCCATACCTTGTTAATTAACAAACATCCTAACCTAAAAAAAGCAGATTCTTTCACCATCAGGAGCCTGGACTTCGAGACCCAAGATCACCACCCCCTAGCAGTTTTTCACAGATGGCTATGGACAATAAGATTTAGGATAACATTGAGGTAGCCCTGAGGCCTCAGAAGACCCCAGGAGATGACTTCTCAACTAATAGCCCTGAAGCCTGCTTTCCTTTGTACTTCCCGCTTTATAAAACCTCTTAATCATTTTGGCTGGGGAAGGTGGTTTTTTTAGACACGAATCTGCCATCTTCCCTTACTGCCGGCATCTAGAATAAAGGATGTTTTTCTCCTCACCAACCCTTGTCACTCTAGTTTTTTGGACTCTTCAGGCAGCAAGCAGCATCAAACCTGAGTTAGGTAACAAACTGTCTCATTAAGTCAAGAACCGTCACCTTTTCACTTAAAGGAAGCACTTTAACATCTTCTCTTTGACATATCCAAATTGCCAGCATCACTCTTCTTGCGCTTTGAGGCCACTATTAAGTAAAGTAAGAGTT
>NW_017732099.1:220047-230197 GCF_001890085.2 Hipposideros armiger | reverse complement strand
ACTGTGCCTGCTTCTTTCCATGAATACATTAAAATTAGAACTGAATTATAGAACAATAAATCTGGAGAGCCATCTGAAGACGGGCTGAACAGTAGTTTTATAACTAAGGATATAAAGAAGAAGCCCTGTCAGGAGTGATAGTGGGGTGGAGATGTAAAACGGACTGGCCCCAAACCTCTGTGTGGTTGTTGAGAACTGGGCGGGGTACCTCAGCCGTGGAGGATCCCCCTAGAGAGCGAGAGACCCCAGCCCCACCCTGACCTCCCCAGCCCAGTGTACCGGTGCCAGGAAGAGGAGAACCCAAAATATCTGGCTGTGAAAATCAGTGGGAATTCCGACCATCCAGCTGGGATGGAAGGCTGCAGGAAACCCAGCTGTCTTCTTAAATGGCCCACGCACAGACTCACTCACTCACAGGCACTCAGCTTGGGCTCCAGCTGAGAGAAGGTGACTCAGGATGCATCGGAGGCATACAGGGAGCAGACTGAGGTGTGTGGCTTCAAGGCAAGGGCTGGATGACAGTCGGCATTTTCCCCATCTTCGGTTCTGTTCCCCTGCAGCCGGAAGGTGGGCAGGTGCCATGACTCACTGAGGTCCTGCCCACCCAATTCCCCCAACGCTGGAGGCACTTTCTGAGTGAGCATCCAGTCCTGCCCACATTGCACTCTCTCTTGGAAAACCATTGGAGTCTGAGGGCCACAGGCAGGCAGCAACTGGCCTCAGTGTGCTCTGGGACTTTTGCTCAGTAGCTCCAGGCTCAGCAATGGCACAAAACCAGAATCTACATTAACCTAGTGACCACAATTTTTCCCACTGTACTGGATCCCTGGGACCCTGCCTCATCCAACTCGCATACTGCATGAGGCTCTATCAGGAGCTAAAACATGGGAGCTGGCAGATGGCAGCAGGCCTCTGGGTGTCCCAGCTTTTTGTGGAGCTGCCTCAGGCCTGGTACTGGTGGCAGCTGTCCTCAGATCACAGCCTGGCCTCTTCCATGTGCCTCTAGGTTTAACACAAGCAGCGAACAACCATGTATAACCTTGTAGCTCCTATGAAGCAGTCCCTGGCCAGTCACAGGAAGTGGCTGAGCTGGGCATGCACTGGAGCCCCTTCTAAGAGGCTCCAGAACCAACATACTTGGAGGTTGGCTTCAGACAACAGCAAAGCTCTACCTAATTCATCCCACAAGTCACACTCAAAGGGTGGTGTCAACAGGCACTAGAACCTTCTGGGGCAAATCCCACTCCATGGGGTAAGCCCACTGCACAGCAGTCTGTAAGCTGTGGACATGGCAAAGCCCACAGCCAATCAACTTGAGGATCAATCCCATCCACAGATGTGCCAACAGCAATCAAGGCTCAACTACAAGAGGGGGGCACACAGAGCCCACACAAGGGACACTCCTAGAGTATCCAGTGCATGTGACTAGGGAGACTGTGCCAGGGCACCTACTACATCAGGCTGAAGACTGAGAGACATAGCAGATCTACCCAATACACAGAAATAAACACAGGGAGGCAGCCAAAATGAGGAAACAAATATTTCCCAAGTGAAAGAACAGGAGAAAACTCCAGAAAAAGAACTAACCAAAATGGAGGCAAGCAAACTACCAGAGACAGAGTTCAAAACAATGGTTATAAGCATGTTCAAGGAACTTAGTGCGAACTTCAACAGAGAGGTATCAAGCAAAAAAGAGGACATAGAAACCATGAAAAAGAACCAGTCAGAAGTGAAGAATACAATAGTTGAAATGAAGAATGCGCTAGATGGAATCACTAGCACACTACATGGAGCAGAGGACCGAGTCAGTGATTTGGAAGACAAGGAAGCAGAAAACACCCAATTGGAACAGCAAAATGAAAAAAGAATCCAAAAAAATGAGGAGAGTTTAAGAGACCTTTGGGACAACATCAAGTGTAACAACATTCACATCATAGGGGTACCAGAAGGAGAAGAGAGAAAGCAAGGGATTGAGAGCCTATTTGAAAAAATCATAACTGAAAACTTTCCTAACCTGGTGAAAGAAAGAGACATAAAAGTCCAGGAAGCACACAGAATCCTAAGCAGGATGAACCCAAACAGGCCCACATCTAGACACATTATAATTAAAATGGCAAAGGTTAAAGACACAGAGAGAATCCTAAAAGCAGCAAGAGAAAATAAACGAGTAGCTTATAAGAGAGTCCCCATACGATTGTCAGCTGATTTCTCAACAGAAACTTTGCAGACCAGAAGGGACTGGCACAAAATATTGAAAGTGATGAAAAGCAAGGACCTACAGCCAAGAAAAGCACAGCTATCATTTAAAATTGTAGGACAGATAAAGAGCTCCCCAGACTAGAAAAAGCTAAAGGAGTTCAGCACCACCAAACCAGTATTACAAGGAATATTAGAGGGGCTTCTTTAAGATGAAAAAAAAAAATCAGAATTATGAATAATAAAATGACAATAGCTACATGCCTATTAACAATTTCTTTCAATGTTAATGGATTAAATGCTCCACTCAAAAGACATAGGAGGGCAAAATGGATAAGTAAACAAAACCCTTACATATGCTGCCTACAAGAGACTAACTTCAGATTGAAAGACACACACAGATGAAAAGTAAAGGGATGGAAAAATATATTTCATAAAAATGGAAACAAACCAAAAAAAGACAAAAAAAAGCTGGGGTAGTAAAATTTATACCAGACAAAATAGACCTTAAAACAAAGGCTATAACAAGAGACAAAGAAGGACCCAGTAATCCCATTTCTGGGTATTTATGAAGAAACCCAACTGCTACTTTGAGGGGACATGTGCATCCATATATTCATTGCAGCATTGTTTACAATGACCAACATGTGAAGGCAGCCTGGGCGTCTGTCAATGGATAAATGGATAAAGAGGAGGTGGTACATATATACACTATAATATTGCTAGGCCAGGGAAGGGAATGGGTTCTGGCCATCTGCGGTGGCACGGATGGACCTGAAAAGTTCTGTGCTGAGTGGAGTATGTCAGACAGAGGAATGCAGATGCAAAGTGATTTCACTTCTATGTGGAATCTAAAGATCAATATAAACAAGCAACACAGAAACAAACTCATAGATACAGAGAACATATGGATGGTTGCCAGATGTGAGGGTTTGGGGTAAGTGAAAAAGGGGAAAAGATTAAGAAATACAAACTGGTTGTTACAAAGTAGTTATGGGGATGTAGGGTATAGCATAAGGAATATAGGCAATAATATTGTAATAACTATGTATGGTGTCAGAGAGATACTAGATTTGTTGGGGTGGTAGATGGGAGGGAGTTGGGGAGCTGGATGAAAAAGGTGAAGGGATTAAGAAATACAAAATGGTAGTTACAAAATAGTCATGGGGATATAAAGTAAAGCACAGGGATTATAGTCAATAATATGGTAATAACTATGTATAGTGCCAGGTGAGTACTAATCAGGGGGATCTCTTCTTAAATTATATAAATTTCTAACCACTATGCTGTACACCTGAAATTAATATAAAATAATATTGAATGTCAATTCTAAGTGTAAAATTTACAAAGGAGAGGAAAGGTGAAGGGGAATAAGAGGTCCAAATTTCCATGTATAAAACAAATAAGTCATGGGGAAGTAATGTACAGCAATAGGGAATATAGTCAATAATATTGTGATAGCTTGATACGGTGTCAGATGGTTGCTGGATTTATCATGGTGATCACTTCTTTAGGTATATAAATTTTGAATAACTATGGTGTACACCTGAAACTAATATATGAGATGTGACCAAAACATATGGTAAATGCTGCTACTGAGTGCCATCCAACAGAAAGGTGATGTTAATTGTGTTTTTTGACCTTGATGGAATTATGCGAGCTGAGTTTGTACCCAGGAATACTATGGTGAGCTCTGAATATTATAAGAGATTATTAGAGCATTTAAGAAACAATGTGCATAGAAAACTCCCTGAGAAATGGGCAAATTTTTTCATCCTCCATCATGACAACACTGTGTGTGACACATCGCTTCTGGAAAACGGCAATTTCTGAAATAAAAACATTACAGTGTGTCCTCATCCACCTTATTTACCGGATCTGGCACTGTGCAACTTCTGGCTCTTCCCCAAAGTCAAAATGACCATGAAAGGTAAATGTTTTGAATCAATTTAGGACATCAAGGCAGCCACGACAGTGCAACTAAAGACATCCACGAAAGAGGACTTCTAAAACTGCTTCAGAAAGTGGCAAGAACGATGAGATAAGTGTGTTTGAAGCAAGGGGGAGTATTTTGAGAGGGATTCATGGCAATGTGTCTTTTACTGTAAAATTTTTTTTAATTTAACCCTCTGTCAGGCGCCACTGATCTCACAGATTCATTGCACACAAATTTTCAAATATCTAACAGTTAACTTAATTATCGTGACTCATCGCTTCTGTATCTTTCCCCTCTACCATAACTTATCGCCAGTCATGTTTGTGACTTAGTTCAGTAAGATATATTTCATAGCGGCATCTGTGTGTGCAATGAATCTGTGAGATCAGTTGTGCCCGACAGAGGGTTAAACATTCACCGTAGATTTTGATCACACCTCGTAATGTTGTATGTCAGCTATATTTTAATTAAAAATTTAAAATAAATTATAAAAAATAGAAAGAAAAAAATATTTGCCTACCCCTGAATAAGAAAATCTTACTTTTGGATCTGGATGCAACGGTGTGATTGTTTCAGGGTTAGCACAGCCACACTCATTTTCGATGATTCCTTAGAAGGACTCACAAGACCCCAAAACAGTTATACTCAGTCTAACGTTTATCACAGAAAAAGGATACACAGCAGGATCAGCAAGGGGAAAAGATGCATCGAGTGGAGGTTGTTAGGAACAAGGCACAGGTTTCCAAAGCCCTCCTTCATGGAAGTCACACAGAATGTACTGTTCCTCCAACAACGAACTGTCGCACATGCCAAGTGTTTCTACCCATGGAAGCCCACCTGAGTCTCCGAGTGCAGGACTTGTACTGGAGGCTAATTACTCGTATGTAAGCACATTCACCTGCTTGGCCAGTCATGATTTCTACAACTCCAGGCCCCCAGAAAGAAACCAGTGTCCATCAGAAATCACCTTGTCTACATAAGCTATCTTGACAAGTTGCTATATGGTTGGTGCCCTGGGCGTACAAAACAACCTTATTCATTAGTTAACAGAGGGAACATCCCAAGGAATATGTTCCCAGGAGGAAGCCAAGGGTCAGCCACATAGCAGGGCCTCCGGAAGACATGCTAATGTGGAACAAGGCCTGATGTGTTAAGTCTTTCCCACGCAGGGGTGGTCTCCTTAGAGGGGAGATGGGAAAAGTATGAAACAGTCATCAGCATACATCCTTATGGGAAGAAGACTCCTTATGGATGTGGTGTGGTCAAGTGGTAACTAACAGAGGCTTGCCTCCCCAGCATTTTTCCCTCTAAACAAAACCTGGATTTCTTTTGGAACCACCTCTTTGCCAGAAATTATTTGCAGGATATACTGACCATCTGTTTCTGGGTTGGACCCTACCAGCTTTTCCCACTCATCTAGCCACAGTGATCAATTCTCACACTATCATGTGATCAAATTTATCGTTAAGAAGAGCCTTTCATAGGAGATTTCTAGGTAAGAAAGTTTTCTACTATTCTGTGGGAGCTATTTTTTTAAAATCTGTTTTGTTTTTTTTCTCTCCATTTCGTTCTGTGTGCAATTATGTGGCCTGGATGCTTGCCAGTTACTTTTGCTGCCATTAATACAACTTCTACGATGTCCAAGTTCAAAAGTAGCTAAGAGCAAACTGTGAGAAATGAAAAGAAATAGAACTGGAACCGGGAAGACACGTGACCCTGAATCAAACAGCTCCTCTGAGGCTGATATGCCTCTGGGTTTTCTATTGGGTGGGGGAAAAAATCTACTTCTGTTTAAGCCAATCTGAGCTGGGATCTCTGTAACTGACAATATACATTCCAGGCTGACAGAGTATCATTTTTCCTTACAACTGAGAAAACCAACACATAAAAAAGTTAAATAATTTGCCTACAGTCATAACTAGGATGAATGGCAGAGCCAGGATTCAAGAGCAGTTCTCTTTGTGTCCAAAACTGACATATTTTTCTCCTAATTCATGCAGCTACTGCATTAGAAGTGTCTTGCTGAACTCATCCTGCATCTCCCACCAGAATCAGATGTGTATGTGAGACTTACCACACATTCAGATATTACATGGGAATTTGTTGTAGCATCATTAGATTTGCAGCTGTTTTAACCCAACAAATTGGGAATACAGGAGCCTTAATGTGAAAACAGAGTGGAGACCAAACTTACCAGTTCTTTGGTTTTGCATTGTCCTCCTCCTTAACCGCTTCATATATATATTCCATTATTCCTAAAGCATATATGAAGTGAAATAGGTATCTTTATGATCTGGGGATTCTTGAAGAACTCAGATTTTAGGCTCAAAAGTTAGACCCAATAAGCACTAGCTTCCAGTAGCAACCATCATAAATGATTTTACTAGGCTAGTTTATAATTATATTTATCAAATATTCATGCTTATGTATAATCTCATATTCATATAGGAAAAAAAATTTACTACGTATGTCCCCAGAAAGAAAAAGGTGAACTATAACTGGGGGAAAAATCTTTTCAAATGTTCTCATACTGTGAGCCTATTATAAGTGCAAAAACATTAAAGGTATAGTATAAAGATGTGTATTTAAATGACTACAAATAACTGTTTAACTGGAGCTGCCTAAGGTACATCAGTAGCCCCTAAATGATCAAAGGCTATTGCTGCAGGCAAGGTCCAAAACCACCTGCTCACATAAAGAACTTTAGATGACAGGACTGATATTATGCATGTATAGTGATACTTCTTGAAACAACGGTTTAAAAAAATTAAAAAGTATCTATCCAAAACTGACAGAAGGCAAACAGATTGAGAGTTGAGTTTGTAATTCTGCTACTAACTCATCCTTTGCCGTGGGTAGAAAAGTGATCATTTCTTAGTCACAAATTTCTGACCCTGTTATTGTTACCCACAGGAAAAAAGAAAGCCACCTTATATTGGAACTTAAAGGGGTATCTTTTATTCATTCCATACAACCTGTAGCAAAATTGTAAAATAGGATAGGTTTATTTTATTTCCTAAGTCACCTTAAGTCCTACGTTTGTATAAAAGGTGCAGTAAACTAGTTACACTATTATTTTACATTTTTTTGTGAACTGTACAAAGGAATACATATTACAACAGACTTAATTATTCACATATATGTATAGATAGGTAGATACCATAACTCTAGTTTCAATTATATACCTTAGTATATAGTTTATATATATTATATGTAATGGTGTATTTCATCTGTAATGTAATGTGTTATATATTTAATATATACATTTGAAACAAAAGTTATAGAAAACAATTTTCACCTGTACTTTATGTAATGTACTGTGACATTTTTTATTCTATTCTGTTCTTTTTCATCTTTGTTAAATGCTGGTCACAATTTGACTTATTAAATTGATTTCAAAACCTGCTAATGGGTTATGACTCAAATTGAAAAGCAATAATTTACAGTAAGGGATAAATATCCATCAACGTCTCAAATTTCTACTTCTATACTTTATTTGCAACAAGGATAAGAACCAACTGAAAGAGACTTAGTAGTAGAATGTCAGACATCAGTGAGGATACAGGAATACTCACTTGAAAGTTTTCCCTGCATTTGGGAGATTCTTCCACCAAGACAGTTTTTTTGCTTTGTTTTGTTTTGTTTTCTTGCAAGGCTCACAGTAAGACCACTTATCCCAACCTCCCTTACAGTTAGGTGTGGCCAGGAGGAAGTAACGTACATCATTTCCAGGCCTGGTGATAAGTCTTCTCATGCATGGTCCCCAGTCTCCATCCCCTGACGTGAAGATCATCAGAGTGGTCTTGAAAGCCAGAATTTGAAAATGACAAAACCACAAGATGGACTAAGTCTAGATATCTTAATCACTGCTCTCTGTTTTTAAACTTTTTAAAAGTATATTTCACCTGTTTCTTTCTTATGCTTTCTGATGCATTTGCAGATATATATATATGCATACATACATAAATATATGTATATATCTAAATATATATAGCTTTCTCTTCTCTATGATTCTCCTTTGCTTACTTTTCCTCCTTCCTGCCTTAGATTAATCAAATTTTCTTTATTTCCTTCTACTGATTTCAAAAATATATTTAGTATTTCTATTCTTAAGTGGTGGCACTGAAAATTTAACAGGCATAACAGACTTGAAGTCAAACTAGCATCACTGCCAAGGCCCTGTCTCCTCTATTTGTTTTCCTTCTTATGGGAGTATATATATATTTTTTTTAATACTTATTTCACTGAAATTCAATATGCAGTAAATTCTACTTTTTGTTTGGTATATCTTTATTCACTTCTTTCTTACATGACAGCTTTGCAGGATAAAATTTTTCATACTAACAGTTATTTTCTCTCTGTATTTTAAATACACTATTCCTTTGTGTTCTCAGAGTGATTTCTCATAGAAATTTGCATTTAGTCTAAGGTTTTTTTTGTTGTTTTTCTGTGTGTTTTTTTTTGTTTGTTTGTTTGGTTGGTTGTTTTTTTTGTAGATAAGTCATCTTTTATTTCTATTGGCCCTTACAATTTTCTATGCCTTTGGTGTTTTTTGAATTTCCAGTGATACATATAGTGGTATTTAAATACATTGCTTTAGATTTATTGTACTTCTTTATCCTGGGACTCTTGACTTTCAATAATTCATGGAAATTCTCAGGTACTATCTCTGAGTATTTGCTCTCCCCATTTTCTATGCTCATCTTCTGGAAAATCTGTTAAAAACATATGTTGAAATTTATTATTTTACCAACTGTTGCTTAATCTTTTTCTCATATTCTCCATTCATTAATTACTCTTTTCATCCAAAGGATTTACTTAATCTGTCTTTCAGCTCACTAATAGACTCTTCAGAGTAATCTAGTAATTTATTTAAGCTGCATATTGCATTTCTAGACATTTTTTCAATTCTAGTAGTTCTTTGTTTATAGTGTTCTATTATTTCATTATTGTTTATATGTTTTTATGTGTTTGATCATTTTAAGCACAGAATTTATACTTATCTTCTATAGTTTTCTAGTGTTTCAAGTCCTTAGTCTCGAGAAAAATTTAACTCCTGTTTAGCATGTCTGTGTACTCTTTCTCCTGTACAATATTTTCTAGTGTACCTGATAAATTGTGTGTGTGTGTGTGTGTGTGTGTGTGTGTGTGTGTGTGTGTGTTCATCCACAAGGCTTTTTGTTTTCTTTCATTTTTGCTGCTGTTTTTGTCCAACCTGGGAAGTACGGTTTGCTCTGATTTGGGAAAAGATCCCCTGTGGAGATATTCTGCATTGACTTTCACAAGTAGAGAGCCAGTTTTTATGTTCAAGTCGCAGCTTATTTTTCAGTATACCTTTGCATTGTTCAAGCTTTAGCTTCTTTCACTTTTTTTTCCCCCTTTGTGGGATATTTTTTTCCAGTCGGACTCCCAAATTGGAACAAGCTTCACAGAAGTAGAGTTTTCTAGTCCTTGTTTCAGAGAGCATTTTCAAATTTGTACAAAGTTTGGCTTTGTCTCATAACATTGCAGGGTCCCTGGGCCATATCACCTACTTCTTCAAGGCCTTCAGCGGCCCAGCCTTTAAGCTGTTGCCCACTACACACTAATCCCTAACCTTTCACTCAGTGGTTACAGCATCCATTTGCATTCTTATTGCTCTGGCTGTGAGGCTTTCGGTTCTTATCTTCTCCCCTTGGTAGACAGGAATTTCCCTTCAGTTCTGTTAAATGTGTAGGGAAATTAACATTTGGGTTATATTTCATACAGCACTGTAGTTAAAAGTGGCTCTCTATAAAGTTAGGGTCCCGCGAAGCTTAAAAACAATAAGTGTATCATCTTGTTTTTCCAATTAATGAAGTATCATAAAATATTTTGGCTAATAAAGGTTTCTGGTGAGGTGAATTACACAAAATTTGAATTTTATTCTGATAAATAAGTAGAGGTAGAAACAGATCTAGTAAATTGAACGATTGAATTCTATGGGTTAAGTAGTCATAGAAAAAACAATTGATAAATTGGACTTAAAATTTTTGACTT
>NW_017732099.1:216617-218653 GCF_001890085.2 Hipposideros armiger | reverse complement strand
AGCCATCAACTGCACCCCCACATCTCTAAGACCACCTCTGTTCACTTTCCTCGCCCATTCAGTTTTTTAGAGTCCACATATAAGTGAAAGCATATGGTATTGTCTTTCTCCGACTGACTTATTTCACTTAACATAATAGTCTCTAAGTCCATCCATATCGTTCCATGTATATAATTTTTTTGGCACCATCTGCATTTATACAGTAGAATACTACTTAGCTCATAAAAAGGAGTAAATGACTGATATAATAACATAGATAACTAAAAAATATTATGTCTAATGAAAGAAAACAAACACAAAATATTATATATGAATTATATGAAGTTCAAAAACAGGCAAAACTACATTTTACTGATTGAAAACACAGCAGTGGTTCCCTCTGCATGTGGGGATGGTCTAGGAACTGCAAAGGAGCATTAGGGAGCTTACTGGAGTGATGGGAAAGTTCTATTCCTTAGCTGGAAAGTCGGGGGTATGTCAGTATATACGGAGGGTGCCAAAAAATGTATACACATTTTAAGAAAGGAAAAAACTGTATTGAAATTGTAATACTCAGTATATACCAATAACAAAAGATGAATTCAAGTCATGTGTACACATTTTTTTTGGACTCCCAGTATATTTGACAAAATATATTAAATTGTTCAGTTAAAATACTGTTTGTAAATTTTACCTAAGGTGAAAAAAATAATTTAACCTGTGGGTAATAAAAATTGAGGACAGATAGTTGAGTTCAAGTCAGTTATACCTGTTAAATTTTTAGTGCAACCACTTAACAATAGAAATACTAAATATATTTTCCAAATCAATAGTTGGGAATAAAGAAAATTTGGTTAATCTAAGGCAGGAAGGAGGGAAAGTAATCAAAGAGAAATCATATAAAAGAGAAAGATATATAAAGATATATATAGTGTGTGTCAAAAAAATGTATCCAAGTGGACACTTTGGTTAACGTTGCTCAAGCAGTAGTTTGTTGTAATCAGAAGTGTGTGGACGCTGATGGTAACCACTTTGAGCACCTCTTGTAATTGCAGAAGCCAAACACGACGTGACTTGTATTCATCTTTTATTATGGGTATATATTGAGTATTACCATTTTAATAGTTTTTTCCTTACTTAAAATGTGTATACATTTTTTGGCACTCTTTGTATATACGTATGTATTAATATCTCCAAATGCATCAGAAATCACAAGAAAGAAGTCTGCAGGAGGGCTTCTGGGAAACCTTGTCCTCCCTGAACTGAACAAGGAGGATAAGGAAGAGGAAGAGGAGGAGGAGAGTGGAAGGGGAGGAGGGAAAACAAGTAAAGAAAATTCCTTTCCCTGGATGCTTGCTATTTCTTGATGCTGATATAAATCGTGTAGATATGTTATCCACGAAGATGTTGCAGCCATCACGCAACCATAGGCTGGAAGGAAATGCAGAACTATGTTCTCAGGGCTCTGACGCTGACTTGCTGGGGGAAATCCTGCATGACAGTGACTCTTGTCTATCGCTCCACCTTGTTGAATTGACTTCAGGACTGTGAGGCCCCTTTTACTTCTATGAAAACGCAAGCTGCTTTCCCATCTCAGAGCTTTTGCCAGGGTGAATTATAACATTTTATAAAGCATATATTGAAATTATAAGAGGCTTAACTCACATGTGTTTTCTTCATTTATTTGAATATTTAGTACAGTAATTGCCCAGCAATGGCTTGAGGAAGAGGCATTATTTTCTACATCAAACAACTTTTTGGACCACAGCTGTCTTTGCACTTACTGCTCCTTCTGATGGAAACATGTCCCCTGACCTGTATTGGACTGTTTTTTGTTTTTTTCTTATCCTTCAACTTTCAATAGATATGTCATTTCCTCAGAGAGGATGTCCTTGGGAACCCTGTGTAAAATTATACTCTATTATCTTCTCACACAGCTTAGTGATAAGTTCCCTCATAACCCTTATCAATATTTGAAATTATTTAAATAATTTATTAGCTCTCTTTCTACTATCTGTAAGAGCTTTAAGAAAAGGACTGTATCTGTCTTTTTCACT
>NW_017732099.1:212995-213685 GCF_001890085.2 Hipposideros armiger | reverse complement strand
TTGTCCACACAGAGTGAACAATCTGGGCACAGCTGGTAAATTCCAGCACCAAGAATTTATTGGGGAATGGTCGTAACAGGCATCCCTATCTTTCTAACCCAACCTTACTCCAGTCTGTGAACCTGAACATTTTCTTCCTATAATTTTGACCTCCAGGAGTTTTGATCTTCATTTAACAATACTTCAGTCCTCTTGACTTCGACGTCCGACAAGTTTTGTTGCTGTCATTTATTTTGTGCATTGGTGATGATGGAAAAAGTGTTGATGGCGGCTGGATCCCTGAGCTCTAGTTTCCGTTTGACAACCCATGAATTGTGCCTGTGTAATTGGTCTCCATCTTGTTTTTTCTTATTTGTAAAAGGTATGCATGAAAATATTCTCTCTAGATTCCATTTCTAATTTCTCCAAAGTAAAGAATGGCATGTTTGGTAGGCTACTCCAGCAATCAGAAGACTATTTCCCCTAAAGACATTTGTGTGCGACCAGTAGTGAACGGCAAGGCCTGACTTTGTATGCATCTTTGGAATAACAAGGCAAATGCTTTCAAAATCCCTCTTTTGTTTACCCCAAAATGGACGTTAAATATCTTTATCTGAGTTTATTTTGGTGATTGATTGAACCTAAAAGTTCTGTTTGTTCAGAGAATCCAAGAGATTCAATGTACTTGTCTACTCTTCTAAATTAAATTTG
>NW_017732099.1:177464-210652 GCF_001890085.2 Hipposideros armiger | reverse complement strand
TAAAATTATATAAGTTTTAAGTGTACAATTCTATAATACATTATCTGTATACTGCATTGTGTGTTCACTACCCAGAGTCAGTTCTCTTTCCATAACCATGTATTTGACCCCCTTTATCCTCTGCTACCACCCCACTCCCCCCTTACCTTCTGGTAACCACTAAACTGTCATCTGTGTCTCTGAGTTTTTGTTTGTTCTTCCTTTGTCTTGTTCGTTTGTTGCTTTCAGTTTTATATTCCACGTATGAGTGAAGTCATATGGTTCTCGACTTATTCTGTCTGACATATTTTGCTTAGCATGATCATCTCAAGACCCATCTATGTTGTCACAAATGGAAGTATTTCATCTTTTCTTATGGTTGAGCAATAATCCATTTTTAAATTATTGTCTGAGTTAACCTTAGTCCTTCCCTGCGTGAAGCCAATCATTCAGAGTATCCAAAAAAAGGAAAGAAATAGGCTAAGGAAGAGATAACAAATAAAGAAATTTTCAAAGCAGATGTTTAGATGACTTTATCTTTTTTTTTTTAATTTTCTATTTTTTGAAAAATAGGTTTCAAAAAGTATTCTTAATATTGGTGTATACCTTATCTCCTTTACTGGACTGCTAATCAGCTTCGGGTTGTTGGTTTTATTTTGTTTTTTCCTTTCAACAGATTATTGAAAAAAAGCCTGAAATCTTGTCATTTCAGAAAACTTAGCTCTCTTTTACCTGTACATTGCCCAATTCTCAAAGCAATTATGAATTCACTTAAATTTATCCCATGATCATCCCTAGTAAAGCATTGAAAATGTATTCAGTACTGAATTAATTCCTTCAGACAATATTTATTGCTTATTTATCAGTAGGCTTTTTGGTCTTCGAGGGACCAGTACTTCCCACCTTTGTTTTCTCAGCCTCGCAACTGTTCCTGATATCATAAAGCATGAAATGGAGGTCAGCTGAATGAATCCTCAATGTAGTCTTAATTTAAAACTGCAAATAGAGCTACAAAAAATAAATCCAATAAAATCTGTCTCTTTTTTCCCTCTTGTTTTTGGAATATTTCATGACTGAATACTTTGCATTTTGAGGAATATTTTAATGTTTTTTAATTCATATGTATCGAGAGATTAAATTTACTCTTAAAACATTAATATACTTTGTTTTTAAGTGTCTGAAATCATTTTTTTAAGTGAGGCAGAAGCAAAAAGAATAAATACAATCTTGTGAGAGCCTGGGTGATTCTTATTCTCAGAGCTTTCTTTTATAAAAAATAGATACTAGTACTCACATCATAATTAATTATGAAAGTGTCTACCATTCCATTTCCCTTTTGTATTTCATTTCATTTCTGATACTTAACTACACATTATATAATTATTTCATCACTTCTCTAGACGAAAAAGACACAAAAATATTTCAGGCTAATATTATCACTAGTAAAACACTGTTCATCTTACAGATGAATCTGAGTTAATAAAGGTAAATTTTTCCAGGTATTAATTTTCCAAAAATTAGTAAAAGAAAATTTTTTTCTAGTTACTAAATGTCTGGGCTTAACACACAGGTGTTCCAGTCTTAACATAGAATTCATTTTCACAGTCCCAAAAAAGAATGTTATATTAACTATCATCCTCACCCTGACTATTCTCTGACCCTATCAGCTGTCAGTTAAGAACTATATTTTGTACCTCTACACTGTTGCTTAATTTCCTTACATTATAATTATGGAACTACCTTACTTTCCCATTCCCCACCTCCACCCCTATTATAAATCACTAAAAGTGGGAGATTCTTTTTATATTACCCTTCACAGGGTCTTCAATTATGCCCTTAAATTAATAGATTCTCAGTAACTTTTACTGACTTGAAACTCATTTAAGTTATTCATTTTTCTACTGAACTGCCTAGCCACATGTTTTTATAAATTTAGTCATGAAAATAATCTTGTGCTCAAATAAAGGGAAAATTTTTGGTTAAACCTAGTGTCCGTTTGATAAGTTGGGAAATAATAAGTAGTACTGGCTACCATCTACAATTTTTCCTCTATCATTTGTGTCCCTTTTCTTTCAAGAGGTATCTGTACCTACTACACACCTTTGAGATGGGATTATGTGAGACAAAAGCAAACACCTAATGTCAATACCTCAAACTCCAAACACCACCTATGGTATTTGACTGATGTGACATATACGTTTCACAAGAGCTGTCTTACAGAGACCAGAAAGAGACAGGCAGGTCAACTTCAGACCGTGACTTCAATAAACTGGCATTCTTCTCTTGACAGTTCCATTTGACTCTAGCTCAAGTGAACTTATTCTCCCACTCCACATAGATTTCTAGTTTACAAGTGACTAGCATCTTAGGAAAAGAGGGAAAAGAAAAGGAAACATTACCAAGGCTTAGAAAAGCAGAGCAGTGGAGGTTAAGTGATTCAGTTTTCTCTGGAAACACCACCTAACACTTGGCGTTTTTACTCTGGATTCATAGAAGAAAAGTGGAGTGTTTTTGATGCCCATGTGAGATTGACTTCTGTTATTTTGTCTAACATTCATTTCCCACTTTTTTTAATAAGAGCACCTTTGTTTTCCTTTGGGGAAATAACCCTCCCCCATCCTCAGTCCATGACTGTTCAAACAATACATACCCTCTCTCTAAGAATGAGTTCATAATCCTCATCTCTTAAGTTTATTCTATTCTCCATCAATAAGAATGCATTCATCTACGAGTAAGAGGTAACCAACTAAAAGTGACAAATCATAATTAATCAATTCCAAGTTATTTCAGCAGCTTCATACTTTCAAGCTGCTTGGTAGATAGCCATAAGATTCTCTTAGCTTTTCCATCATAATTACATGACCGCCTCTACAAGCAAGAAGTTGGGGAAGGGTGCATGCTAGGGTGAAATGAGAAACACCTTCTTCTCATACTCATCTCACCTGTTATCAGGAAGAGAAACTGGTCTCAGAAATCCCCCAGAAGACTTCCATTTACATCTCAGTAGTTCCAACTGGGTCATGTGGCTATCCTTAGTTACAATAAGGAATAAAAAAATCAAGTATCTGGCTGACTGTGCTTCTAGAGTAGGATGAAGGTGAAGAAGTCAAGGGAATAGAGATTGCTGAAAATCACTGATGGGGAACCATCTAATGTTATCTGCCAATATATTCCTTTGGCCACAGTGACTATGAGAAGGATGGGCATTTAAGCCAACCCAGGCTTGGAGTTACGATGTAAGTTCTCTTAACTGATTTGTATTTGACCAGTTTTCTGCTTTACCTAGTACACTCATGCCTTCAGTAAAACATAGTGACTAGTAGCTATACACACTGAATGTGGTCTGTCTAGTTTAACAATTTTATTATCAAGAGTCATCAACGTTTCTTCTCAAATTTATTGTAATTATAAAATGCTATTAAAATATTTAATATGCTAATGAAATGTGAGTAAACATCAAGGAAGGAGTTATTTTCAGGAAAAGTTGAATGCTTTGGAAGGACTAGATAAAAGAAAACCCTATAGAGTTAGACATGGGTGAGACACCATTAACAAATGAGGGGGCAAATTATAAAAATCCATAAAGTTTCTGCGGTCCAGCTGCATCATGACTTGCTTCACTTTAAATATACCTAAATTGAAGTCATAGATGTTTCACTTTAAGATTTATGCAGAATGAAAATATGGAGCTCTATTCAGGAACTCAAAAAAAAAAAAATCCTGGATTCAAGTCCCACCTGAATCAGATATAAGCAAATAAATACCCTATATTAGTTTCTTATTGTTTCTATAAGTAATTATCACAACTTACTGGCTTAAAGCAGCACAAATTTCTTCCCTCAGCTCTGGAGATCAGAGGTCTAAAATCAAGGTGTATTCCTCAATTACCAGGATTGTATTTCTTTTAGAGCCATCAGGCGAGAATGTTTCCTTGCCTTTTTCAGTTTCCGAAGATCACCTACATTCCTTGGCTTGTGACCCCTTCCTTGCATCATTCAAATACTTGATTCCATCATCACATTTCCTATTTCTGATTCTGACATTCCTTCTTATAAGGACCATTGTGATTACATTGGGCCCACTGTAATAATCTCCCCATCTCAAGACCCTTAACTTCATCATATTTGCAAAATCCCTTCTACCACATCAAGTAATATATTCACAGGCTCTGGAGATTAAGAAATGGAAATCTTTGGGAGCCATTATTCAGTCTATTACATTCTCTTCTCTATTTAGGCCAGTTTGTATTAATTTTCTGTATATTTCAACCAAACGATTCCTGAATAATAGAATACATAGATTTAAATGGATAAGTCAAGAGGTGTCGAGGATAAAGATTGATGAAAATATAATAAGGACAAGGGGGAAAAAAACAAAAGAATACACACAAAATTAATACTAGGAAAGTAAAATTCGTTTAAAAATTATATGCACATAAAATAAAATATAGAAGGAGAATGTCTGTCAGTAAGATAAGATCCCCATCAGGAGTTGAGACAATGGGTAAAAGGAGAAACAAAAGGGGAGAGAGGAATTCCAGCATATCATAAAGAAAAAAGTCACAGTCAAGTACAATTTTAGTAAAAACAGGCCTGTCAAACTTGCTTTTTCCATATCCTACATCTTTTTCTTTTTTTCTTCTGCAAGGGGAAAAATGATTTTAGATAAGTCAAACAACTTTCAACATTAGGGATGGGGTCTTTAGTTGGCAAAAAGATCCTCATCAAATAACTGAAGAATGCACAGGGGATAAGTTCCAATGCAATTGATGGATATAAATTTTATATAACAATCAATCAGTAACTATTTAGTGTCTACAATATGAAGACCACTGGAGGGAAAAGTAACCTTCTACCTTCTTTCCAGGATTTAGAGATAATCTGAAAGTTAAAACAGTATACATAGAGAGTTTCACTCCCCTGCCCAGAGCGTGTAATGAATAAATATATGCTAGTTAAATGCAAAGATATAAAAGTTCTTCCATACCTCCCATTTCTACTGTATTGTCTAGCGATTCTTTTCAGACAAAAGATGATGGGAGGAGGAATCATTTCAATATAAGGAAATAATTTTATATCCCAAGACTTGAGATACACATAGGGCACTAATCTCACATGTTGACTTCTTAAGTTTTTTTTTATTACAATGAGGATTTATCTCTTGTTGATGTCACAGGGGAGACAAAACTCTGAGCCATGCAATCATTCATCTATGCTTCTACCTTCTTATGGAATCCTCGCTTCATCCCTGGATCTTCTGCATTTAGCCAGCAGTCAAGGAAGAAAGAGCATGAAGGATGGTGCAAGAAGTTTTAGGGGCCTGGACTGGCCTAGCAGTGGCATACATCGGTTCTTCCCACATGCTCATCACCAGAACTCAATACATTGCCTCACCTAGAGGCCAAGGGGCTAGGATAGGCCAGCAGTTTGTAAGGTACAGGAGCCTCTCTCTGCCATAGTTTCCATTCCCTTAGCTTTCCAAAACAATTGTTTAACGTAGAAAGAAAAATCAGCTCCAGCAATTGTTATCTTGCCCTGGTGAATCAACCCATGGCTACCTAGGCCTCATGGCAAAATGGAAAATAGTAATCTCTTTTCACAGTCCTTTCCTGGTCTGGAGAGACTCCAGCTGAGTCTAGACTAACCCCACAGAGAAGCAAAGCATTTTCTTCTAAGCCAATCCTATCTATGTGATCGTTTGTGGGGCATAGATCCTTCACAAAGTGAGAAGTGTCTTCGTACAGTCAATCTTCATTCAGACTGAAACAGACAGATATGCTTAATTTCCTCCTTCTGACCCATATACCATTCACAAATCCACAAATAACAAAACATAAAAGCCTATCTAAGGGAAGAGGGAAAATTACTTTTAAAGCCTTTTCTTGCTTAGGTTGCTCCACTTAAAAATCAATAACAACACAACACAAGTTAATGTCTATACTAACTTATGAATAAACTCTACAGTTGTGCATTCATTAAATGATATCATGTCCCAAACATTATGCTAGGCACCAGGGTACAACAGTAAACTAGTTCTGCTTAAGACTATTGAAGACAGAGCTTAAGATCTAGTGTGAAAGACAGACAGTAGATGCAAAAAATAATAATAAATAAATAAATAATAACAATTGTGACAAGTTCGACAATTTCATTTGCTTCCTTGACCTTGGTCATCCTCATCTACTCATAACTTCCAATTAGCATGAGAAGTCAAGTTCATATCTATTTTTACCATGTGCTTCTTTCCTGAACATGACATTGTTGATTTCAACTGAATGCTGAATGACTACATAGGTATGTACGTATACTGTTGATATCACAGCTATCCAAAACAGATCCAATCATTTCCCCAGACAAACTGAGTTTTCTCATGCCATTTCTCTCATCTCAGTTAATCATATCAACTCCCTTCCAGGTCTTACATCTGTAAGCTTATGGCAATTGACTCTAAGATGTTTCTTGATCTAAGACTACACCAAGCAGTCATTTCTCAAATGTGTGCTACACCCCATGAAGACTAAACAAACTAAACACAGGAAGTTAATCCTAGATTCACTCCCAATCCTTTGAAATCACTTTACTTGCTAATCATAGGATTTGTAGCATCATCTTTGAATATGGTGGTCAGCAAATTAATATTAGTATGTCTCCCATGCTGGGACTATCCACACTTCTCTGTCCTTTCCCAAGGATTGTTCACACACACACATACATGCATGTGCGCATGCACACACACACACACACACGCGCGCGCGCACATGCACGCACATATGCTCACCCCACATTTTACTCAAGTATCGATTATCATTTTCTGTTCAGGAATCATATCTGAGAAGTCCAACCTTATACCTTAATGTTGAAGAACTGAAAAGTAAGAATAAATGAAAGTCAAATCAAGTGGTTGGTTGGTATGGATTTTTAAATCCATTTTATTATTGCTTTCTTAAAGTTGCCAGCGTACAATCTTGAACTTAGCAAGCATAGTAGTTATCAGGCAAAGGAGTTGCCATATCTCCCCTTCTTGCTCAGATGCTAGTTTGCAATAATTTTCTGAAATCCACGGGGGATGTTTTGGAGAGAAGCTGTGAGACAGCTAATCAGAAAAAGATATTCTAATGTTTAGTTATATTACAGTGTAGCAGAGGCTCCTGGGGGATATGGCGGAAGCCCCATTGGTTGATTCATTTTAACAGGGTTGAATAAAGCAGAGAAAACAACTATCAGAGGAAATCTCACACTGGTAATTCTTGAAATGAGCTCAAACATGTGTTTTCTAATTTCTCTGATGCTCTTATTTCTTTTTACAGGTTTATTTTTCTTTTACTTTCTCTTCCTTTTATCCTCTTTAGTTTTATATTCCATATCTATCATCTAAGCTTTATTTAATGTTTACAATGGGTGCTGAAATATTGACAAAGGGAACAGAGACATTCCAAAAACACAAGTTTAACAAAAAAACAATTCAAGTTAAATTTCTTAATTATCCCTATTTGCTTTCTAGGTGCAAATGGATAACATGTATATATTAGGCACTGTTTTGGAACATTACCAGCCAGAACGTTGCCATAGCAACCTCAGCCACAGATAACCTCCATGAGAAATGAATTCCCCATGGGTATGGAGTACTTGGCAATTTACACAGCACTTTCAAGCCATAAATGCACTCATTATTTATTACAATCATGCAATTAAGTAGGGCTATTAAATCATCCATATTTTCAAATGACAAACTTCAACTTAAAGAGGTTAAAACACTTGTTCAGGGTCATGTTAACAAGTATGAGGCAGGCTCAAAACTCAGCCATGTCTTCTGATCCTAAAGAATCATACATTTTCCAGAGTCAGTCTAATTATTGAAATTAAGAATATATATATTCTTACACACATATATATATATATATATAGTGTTTGATATATTTATATATAGCACACATTTATTTATATTTACACTAAATATTTTTAAAATATGGGATTTATGAAATGATCTGGCTAAATATTCTCTTGTTGTTGTTAAGGTAAACTTAAAGTCTACAGTCTGTGGTTTTGGGGCTTCCAAGTCCTTCCTTGATAGCTCTGATTTGAGCAATTAGCCATGGTGGCCACATTAACAAATAATCTTTCCAGAGTCAGTGATCTAAGCCAGTCATATCTTATCAGTTACTCTAGTTCAAAATCTGAATTGGGTCTTTCCCTGAAAAAAAAGAAAATACAACATCTCCTCCAAGATGGAGACATGAAAAAATAGAAGACAAAAACATATGAATTAAGAATCATGGTACATAGCATCAATCGATCAAGCAATATCTATAAATCAGTGGTTCTCAAGTAGAGGTCCATTTTGCCACACAGGAGACATTTGGCATTATCTGGAGATATTTTTGGCTGTTACAACTGGGGGATGTTAGTTGTATCAGGTGGGCAGAGGCCAGAGATGCTACTAAATATCTCACAATACACAGGACAGCCTCTACAACAAAGAATTATTTGACTCAAAATGTCTGCACTAAATCTGTTGAGGAGTCCTGCTGGAAATAATGCAAATAATTTAATTTTTATGCATTTAATTATATTTTAAAAGTGATATTTACAATTGGTTTATTTAAAATGTATGATTAAAAAAAACATTTTTTTTCTTTTTTTAAAGAAATTACTAAATATTACATGGCCATCATAGAAAAATTAGAAAATACAATGAAGCATAAAGGAAAAAAAAAATCAAATCACCTTAAATCTTACAGTCTAGTAATAAGAACTATTAACTTTCTATGATCTTTTCTTATAGATTCCCTCTTATACAAATATTCATATATATATATATATATATATATATATATATATATATATATATATATATATATATATACATACATGTATATATATACTGATATTCTGGAGACAAAAATACAATTATATTATACTTTCCAGTAATTTACCAATATATTGTAAATAATCCACTACATCAGTAAATCAAGATTTACCTGAATGTTCTTAATGACTGACTAATATTCAATTTATCGATGTAACAAAAGCATATTAACCATCTCTTTTATCAGACATATAGATTAACTTCATTTTTTCTTGCTATTGTAAACAACATTGTCATGTATATTCTTATACATACATGTACATTTTGGTATAAATGTCTGATTATTTTTAGCATATCCTAGAAACAATATTTTCAGGTCAATTTTATTTGATACATTTTGCTAAATTTCACAATATAAAAATTACACTAACAAACATTAGTGTATGTTGTAAACACATTTAATGGCATGCTGAAACTCACTCCTTCAACTTCTGTGTAAAAAACAAGAAAAGATCTCAGGATGGCTATATGTATATATGGAAAAATGGTCTGAGTCTATGATCTTCATTCAGCAAGATCATAATCCTCAGTTTGTGGAGCTGAATGAGAGGTTGTTAAATCACTCTAATCCCCAATTTATGTTATTCTAAGTCAGTAAAGTAAAAAGGACTGACTTCAATATTTATGTCCATTTGAGTACTTTTATAAAAGGAGAGAGAAGATTGAAATCAGGATTAAGTAGAATCAGAACTCATAGCGACAATTGAATAGAAAGAATGTAATCCTCTCAAAACCCCCTCAAAATACTAAGAACTGTGCTGATTTTCCTATTGTTTGTAGAATGGGGTTATGAGACTTCTTTTTTCTTTTTTTAATAAAAGGGATGTATGTCCCTGTTGTGCTGGAAGATTTGGGAATGCCCAGACCACTGGCATTTGGGTTATACATAAAAAAAATTTCAAAGAGAGAAAATAAATTCAAGAAAAATGTCAAGGCTTCTGTGTTACTTTTTGTTTGCCAAAGCCAGAGGGAAAATGCCACTGTGGCGGCAAGCAAAAATACTTTGCCGTTTTCTCCCCATTTGATGCCTTTTTGTTGAATTAGAAAGATATTTATGAAATGCAATTTAATACATTTGCTAAAAATTAACACGGAGATGGATTTTTAGCTAATTAGCCTACTCTCAACAAAAGGCAGTAGGGAAATGCTTATTAATGTTTAAGCCATAAGATACACAAAAATGCAGGCAATATTTCACTGTGACACCCAGGAGACCCGTGTGTGACACAATAGAGAGTCTATGTGTATCTCACTCTCCACAGGAACTAATTTTGAAGCACAAGAATGCTGTGAATTGGCTGTAAAACAATGTTGAAGAAACTCAACATAGAACAGAAGGCACACTTTCCTTAGGAAGAATGCTGATAAAATTTTAATGAACTAACATGTTGTCATGGGGATTTGTTGCTATTCATTAATTCATCGTGCTGTTCCTCTATAGTTTTGCTGAAGTTGAGTGACAAATTGTCAAGGAGCTGTTCTGGTGGTTTACACTGACTCATTGATACCCTAAATTTAGGGGGTATATTCTTTTAGGGACTTACCCCATTGCATGTGGGGTAACATATTTTTCAGCACCATGGGCACTCGACTGTATTTCAAATGAAACTCCATCTCTAGGGTAGGCCTTTGACTCTGCAAAACAGTAAAAATAATCACAAAATGATTGACAGCTCTGGTCACAGATGGGGACTATCGTAGGAGCCAAGGCTAGGAAAGGCTTTACCATACAAAATAGTCAACTGGCCACCTATGAGTTAGGGTACAATTCTCCGTACAAAGGAATAATTTAATCATAAAAACATAGAATGCCAGAGCTTGGAGATACCTCAGAAATCGGTCTAACAGGTTCGTTATGCAAATGAGAAAAGTGAGTGGGCCCAGAGAGATAAAACATTATAAAGGATGTGAGTGGCAGAGCAAAGATTAGAAAGTATTTCTAAGTATTCTGTAAAGTATTATAAGTACCTTGACTCACCTCAATTTTCTTACTGTAGGGGCTCCCTGGGCTTCTTCTCTTGTGGTTTTTGTTTTTTTTTTCATTTCCACTAGCTTTCCTGTTTCCCCCTTGAAATTACTCTGAATGGCAAAGTGATGTGAAACATTATCTCTGGGGTATAGGAACGTAGCCAGAGGTGGGCTATCATCAGCCCTCATATTGGTTTTTCAATACATTACAAATGTTACGTTACAAAGATCGTGTTTGTAACAATAGAATTTTCCAAGCCCTTGAGTAAAATGGATGCTCTACAAAGATTTGGAAAACGTGTCCAATGCTTTATATTCCCTTTTGCTGCATACCCAGCATATAATAATTAGGTGAGCATCATTGACAAAAAGCAGTCAGGGCACAGATTCCGACGAGGGATGTGTCTTGATCATGGTCGTCACTAAACAATATTGATGGGACTTGACTCCTGCTTCTGTGCCTTGGTGGAAGCCAGCTGAAAGGGGAAGCACAGACCATTCTGTGGTCGGAGGCACTGAGAAACAGCCAGAAGTGAAAAAACCCACAACCTGGTTCCAAATATTCATGTCCTATTTGCAGAGATACCCAAAGAATGGGGATGGAGAGGTTCTTGGTTTAACTTTTGGTTTTGGTTTTTATCCTATTCTCTCCTCCCACCCGTGAATTGTTTAAGGATATTAGTTTTATATAAATTTGTTAACTTCGCACTTCTGCAGAACACTAAAGAGACTCAAAGTCATAATATGCAAATATACTAAATGCCCAAAGCAAAATGCTACAGGAGAAAAATTTTTTTAATTTAAAAACTCACTATTAAACTCCAAAGTTTCACATTTTATTCTAAATCCTTGCTACTCAATGTAACCATAGGACCATCATCATCACCTGGGATCTGCTAGAAATAGAGAATCTCAGGGCCCACTCCAGACTTACCAAATCAGAATCAGTCTTTTAAAAAGATCTGCAGATGATTTGCATGCACATTAGAGTTTGAGAAGCTCTGGGCTATACCTCATAATACCAGCATAGCGTTCTTACATCTAGAACTAATGACACACATAACACATAACCCAAACAGTGACACTACTATCTTACCTCTCTGTTGTTCCCAGCCGACAAGAATAATAACTACTATATTCCACTGTACTTTTTTAAAAAATGAGTTTCTATTGCTACATCGAAAAGCTTGTTTAACTAGGTATTATATACATAATGAAAATATTTGTTATTCTTGATTTCCTCAGAAGAAATTCAGTGCTCGCTAAATGCTAATACATTTTTATTTGCTAATGGCTATCTTCAAGTCATAGCAGCTAATATTCACTGCCTCTGCGTGGCGGAGGTTTGTGTGCCAGGCACTGCACAATGCAGGTAATACACATTACCCAATTTAATCTCCTCCGCAACCCAAAGATGTGGACAATGATATCATCTTCATTCTATAGAAGGAGAAAATAAAGCACAGAGTTCAATTAGCATGAAGTAAAAGTGGGACCCAAACCCACAAAAGTGGAATTTGCCACTCACCATATTAGTTTTTGATTAAGCGGCTAAAACTGGAAAACAATGCCTAGACCAAAACATAAGTGTTTCTTCACCCCATTAGTCTTAAGCCATGACATGCATCTATGTTTTAGAAAACTTTAAAGACTAATCATTACATGTCTGCTACACCTGTAACAAATAGCCTTTTTAAAAAAGAGCAGTTAGCAATATATTAAGGAGTTAAGGGAATATCTAATTCTAATCATTAACTTAAATAAGATTTGAAGTCTTCACAGATAAGAAAAAGTATTGATACCCTTTACTTAGTAATTTTACCTGAAACAAACCATCTTAAAAAAGAAAATCAGAAATAAGCCTAAAATAAATCAGAAATAAGTTATTCCTTGCAGTCATTTGCACCTTTTCAAATCTAATTAACATGAAATCCAACATTGGAGTATTACTTAAGTGAATTATGCTATATTCATATGCATGTATTAAAATATTATGTTGTCATTAAAATTATTTGCAAAGAATTTGCTATGACATGGGAACATTTCATCAAATAAAAAGTATTGGGTGCAAAATACTATACATCTGTATCTATAAAATGTGATGTAACTTTTTCTGATATATATATTTTAAAAGTAATTATTATGAATGTTTGTGTTCATATTTATATTTTTCTTTCTTCTTTATATTTATATTTTTCTTTCTTCTTTATATTTTGGGGTATTGCCCAAAATAAATTGGCATTATTTTATAAGTAACTTCATAATTTTCTCAAACCAGGAAAAGTATGTTCTCCATTCATTGAGTCCCAAGAGCCAGTTTGATTATTTATTGGGATTTCACAAAATGCATTTAAATTTTAAACTGTCGCACTTCACAAAGCAGGAACTTTGACTAATTCAACATTTTCCTGAGTAAATACATGCAAATACAAAGTCTCATTTGGATATAGCGCCAGCAAGAGCTTGTTTGAAGATCCCAGTATTGTGTATTTAATTATGGGCTGCCATTTAGTTTATGTATATAGCAGATATTTGACTTGATACCCACATAAAACACAGACCATTTAACTAGAGTAGGATAGAAGCCTAAGTAGATTTTAGCTGATGTCACTCAAGAGTTCCACTGGGCCCGATTCAAGAGCAGTTAGAGATTTAAAGCCTCATTATCATGTTCTCATTTTAAGACAGATACCATTGTCACTTAAAAGTCCCCTTTATTTCTTTCTTTAAACTATTAATGATCATGAGTGGTTCAAAACAAATTTCCCTTTGAAATTCTTGGTTTTGAATACATTTTTTTGCCATACACTGGCACAATTTCATCCCCTCTGCATATCTATGTCCATTTCTCTATCAATGGGGCTCCTTAGTAACTTTCAAAACTATTTTCATGAGCACACACACAGTCTCCAGGTGCATTTTCCCCCCCTAAATATATTACAGTAAACATAGGCAGGTGAAAAAAAACTCTACCAAATTAAATTTGGGTTATCTCGCTATTTTCAGCATAGAATTATGTTCCCGAACCCTATGTTAGCAGAACTTACACAAGCAGTCAAATTCTTGCTATTTAAATTCAGACACAAAAGACTGTCCAAAGCAATGGATGGCATGTCATCAAGTGATTCCCAGTAATTAATTTGTTACGAGCACTCCCCCCCCCAAGTAAAATAAATGCTGAATAATACACTGACTTCTGTTGTCAAAAGCATTCCCCCTCTCATTCCTGCCTCTCTGGCTCCTGACATTATTTCTTGGTTATTGGTTGACAGTTCAGTGCCTTGAGTGTTGCTCTTGCTGTAGGGTTAGCAGGATAATTGACAAACCACAGGGATCAGATCCCTGGATTAGGATGACCGGACTGTCAAAACAACCATGACAAACTCTCACATCAGTTTCAACTGCAAGTCAAGGCTGTGAGGAAAACATTCACCTTGGCAGGGACAGATGGGAAGTATTTCGTTTAAAATATTTCCCACTGTAAAGCATATTTCAGCAAGGAACAATATAATACCATTTCCAAATATAATTCATGAAAAGGTCTAATTTATTGACAAATACAATTCATAGAAAAACATTCATCATAATCATCATTAATTCAAGCATTTATTACAAATAAACACCGCAGAGTCTTATTTCATTTACCTAAAGTATCTTTTGAATTTCATGAAATGTCTTTAAGTTTTATTAGAATGACATATATTTGGGAGAACTCGCTCTGTATTGATAGAATATGTTTATGAAATATTATGTCTGTATGTATTCTGTATGCATACAAAGAGGAGCGTGTTAACAACCCAGTTTTATGCTGCATATATAATTTTGTTTAAAAACTGCCTTGTAAACTTTAAATCAAATTGATGCATGTATGCAATTCATATTAATAAGCAGCATGCCGCAAGTTGTGATTATCAGTTAGGGGGCTATCTACATTTCCATCTTAAGGAACACAGTTTTAAAATGTTTCAAAAACTCTAAATTTGCCACTTTAAACATTGTCTCTAGACTTTCAGATTCCTATCATAGATCTTTGAAATGACAGCTCAAGTGACATCTATTTATAATGCAGGCGTATTCTCTGTATGAAAACATAGATTGCAAAACCGTTAAAGGGAAATTAAAATGCAAATACAAAAAAGGATTATTTACTTAGTTCTGTGCCAGCTAACACATGGGATATGGACACCTAGGATTAGAAAGATCCAATTATTTTTAAAATATAAAACTTAAAGAACTTATTCATGCACCACTTGGGTCTTGGAATATGATCAAAATAGTTTTGGAATTGTTAATCAGTATTTTTCCACCAGAGCCAAATTTTTCAAAACATTGAAAGGAAAGAGCAAGAAGCATAAGTGAATATTATTTACTGACAGACACTTCAATTTAACAAATACTGAAATGTTCAAAAACAAGATTGGAATAAGATGGCTTTAAACTGTGCATTTTTATCTTGGAAAGCTGAAATTTTGGGGAAGTTTCATTGACATTTGTGAATAAGGAAAAAAACACAAAAAGTTACTAGTCCGAAACAAATCAGTCTTATTTTTCTAGTAGTATGTATCAAAATATCATATGGAACCAACTGTAAATTTACTCACATTTTAAATGCATATTTTGCTTTTTTCTAAAAAAGAACATGGGTCTAGAGTTGGAAGTAATAAGTCAAGTAGGGTGTTCTGAAAGATACAATCAATTTTCAAAAACTTGTGATTGATGAATGCCAATCTTAAAGAGAGAAAAAAAATCGCTACAAGCAATCAGAAGCATTGTTTCATATGGTGGAGTAACCATAGACTCAAGGTGATCATATCCAATGTTAGTTACAAGAAAAAATACTGAATGTAAATTAATTTAATCTTAATCATGTCACCATGAATTAGGCAGGGCAGATATTAACACAGTTTCTTTGAGGCAAGGAAATTGAGAGGTTAAATGACATTTATATGTTGCATAGCCAGGATGTGAATCCATTTTGAGTAACAAACTTAGTTCCTTTTCCTAGAATATAATTAAGGTGTTTTCCCCCACATATGAAAACAGAAATACAGGTCTTTCTTTATGCAGTCATGGCTTTTGTTCCATATATGAGCCATGTCAGGACATTTTCAGTAAATCATCACAGTCAACAAAAACAGACACATAGAAATAGAGACCAAAGGGATCATTGCCAGAGTGGAGAGGGGTGGGAAGATGGCAGAAAAAGCGAAGGGGAATATAGTCAATAATATTGTGATAAGTTTGCATGGTGACAGATGATTACTATAATTAGTGAGGTGATCACATTGTAAGGTATAAAAATGTCAAATCACTATATTGTACACCCAAAACTAATATAACTAATATATTATATACCAACTATACCTAAATTTGTAAAATAAATAAATAAAAAGAAAGAGAAGCATAAACCAGATTATTTGGTGGCAATAACAGTAAATTTAAAGAATATCCCAACAATTACTTATGGCCATGATCTTTATAATGTAGGTAAGAAAACAATTAATGCATAACTTCACTGTATACACTACTGCTTCCCACTTTTACAGATGAGCAATAGAAGCTTTAAAGTTGTTCAAAATGATCCCACGGTCACATAATTAAAATGGAAAAAAAGCCAGGAGGTGTCTTTTTTCCATTAAATTAGCTTGTTTGACCATGAAATTCACAGTATCACATTACTCCATATTACCATAATCATATTATTATCCATGATGGAGTTCTAAGGTGTTGAACCAATAGAAATCCTGAAACTTGATTAAGGAACTTTTCCCCCCTTCCCCAGGCTGGACTGTATTTTAAATATTTAAGAACAAGTAAACAGTTATTTAGCTTTTCACATTCTTCAGTACCAGCCCATGCTTAGCATTCACATTTGTGTTGCTCCTAGCAAGTGTCTGACATGCAGTAGGTGTTCGACAAGGTTACTTTCCATTCTTTTCTCAAGGATACAGCTGAGAATTTTTTTATTACTATGAAAATTTTCTTAATTAGTAGGACTTTCCAAATTAAAAAATTAGTAGCAACCAAAAATGTATCAAATTGAAGTCAAGTTATAGCAGGTATCAAATACATGATCGCTGCTGTTTTGTTCCTCTGGTTGGCAAATAATTGATTTTGTTGGAAATGGAGGTTTTGATATTTGCAGATATAGTTAATGAAATTATTGTCTACCCCAATTTAAATTGTCATTCCAATGAAGACAAGTAAAAATAAAATGTACAAAACTAATGACTGAAATTAACACATCATGAAATATGGCACTAATAAAAAAAAACAAAGTAAGTATTCTGAATAGCTTAGACAACAAAAAGGAAATTTTTCTTTTGTTATTGGAAAAACACTTTTTCAGGTACTTATATAGTTCTGATCTTTATCTCTACCACAATACTTACAGAGGGAAAAAAGAATGGGGAAAGGAACAAACCTGATGAAGGAAATGATAGAGCAGTTAAGGTACAAAGTACCTTATGCTGTATACCTGAAACTAATATAAAATAATATTGAATGTCACCTGTAACTGAAAAAAAATAAAATAAAGTGAGAGAAAGTTAAAAGTAAATTATAGATTGAAATCTAGATGATCCTAAAGAGCAAGATCAATCCCTTAATTTAAAGAGATTTCCCTTAATTTAAGTCCCTTAAAATAAAAATTCAAAGAGATTGAATGACTTCTACGCAATCAGAATTTTTAACAATTAATTTGGAGCTGTCAGGAACCAGGTGTCTGGACTTACTTTTGCGTGCCTCCCAGAGAAGGGTAGGAAGGAGCAGTGGAGAAATACAACTCCAGCATGGTGGGTAATACAGATCTTAAGAACGGGTTGAGAATGGCCCCATCTCTCTGTTTCTTCATTCCTATTGCTGTTCCTCCTAGTTCCTTCATTGAAGTGCTGCAGAAGGCGAAGAGGAATGAAAGGAAGGGATGGAAAAAGGGTCAGGGGAGAGTGGTATAAGGATGGAGTTTGAACACCGCTGGCTTCATGTAGCCCTAGCCAAAATATAATACATACACTCAAAATTTATACACTGTATATACATACATATATATGTGTATATGTATATATGCATATATTGGGTCGTCGAGAAAGTCATGATGTATTTTTCTATGTTTTTCAAAGCAAAAATGCATCATGACTTTCCTGACAACACAATATATATGTACATACACATATATAGGGATATCTATGTATGTGTATGTGTATATATATGCATATACACACATATCCCTTTTAGTGACACAGACACACACACACAAACACATATATGTATGTACACATAGACATATCACTTCTAGTTAGAGAAACTAATTACTCTAAGATTACTATTATCATTTATGGGTGTTATCCCTTGGGTCTGAACCAAATATTATGTTACCAAAGCAGGGATACGTACCAAACATTTAGAATTTCTCAAGTTGATTTTTTGGTGTGTATTTTTAAAAGACTCATAGGCAAAAAAATCAAATAAGCTTTAACTTTTATAGCCTGGGTACCAATACAGTCGGAAAGTTAGCTCTAAAATGCCTGAGGGGAGCAAACAGTTGTTTAATGAGGACAAATGAAATAAAATTCAAATGCAGCCTAATAAAATAACTTCTAAATATCATGTTAGCTCAGTCATGTGGCTCAAATAATATTTTTGCTCAAAAGTACATATATGTAATCTGAGCAAAATAAAAATATAAATGAAAGAGAAAAGGAAAAACAGTAGAAAATTCCTAGCCATCATATTATAGAAATAAGGAAGGGATAGAAAAATATAAATAACATTATAATAAGATTTTTATTATGATATCTCTCCACATGGCCATCCCCAATAAAATTTTCTCCTGCAAAACATGATGCTTAAGATCTCAAAGAAATCTGGGTATAAGGCTCAGAGAGAGAAAACTTCAACTCTCATTTGTGAAAAGAGCTTCAACACAGAATTTTTACAAATGATTCATTAGCTTCAAGGCTGATTAGAATTCTATAGACCAAAGCCCTACAACTGTTGTTTGATTTTAATTAGTTGAGATATGCACAATCCAGGCCCCAGGAGTCTTTAAATGTCACTAAGTTTCCCAGAAGGCCAGAAGTATCTCAGCATCTTACAATTCAGTCCAAACTGTCCTCCGGGAAACCATGAAAAAAACCAGAAAAATCAAAGAATTCAAGGGACCAGGGTCATTCCCATTAATCAGCACTTAGTCTGGTTAAGTATATTTTTAATTCATATTGCCTAACTACTCTTAAGGAAATACATGCCAATAGTTTCATAAAGGAGCCATTGCAATGTGGGACAATTGGTCTGGGGGCTAAGCTCCACCTCCCTGCCATAGTCAGTTGATAAGGCTATCTAGAGAGGGAGTCCTATGCCTTCCTCTAACATACATTTGCAGGCTCTTTCACCCCACATGTAGAAGATTTCAGGAGACCAGGGAAGTTGTGCTGACTGTTGTACACACCCATGCCATAACACAGTGGTGGTGCTGCTATGGGCTTGTTTGAGGGCACAGCCCTGGGAGATTGTACAGGCCTGTTTCCTAGATCTCCTAAGTAAAACTTTTCCATTTCTCAGCAATTCCTGCTTATTCATGTCAAAGTTATTTCCTGACCATAAAATATGGCACATACATAACGCACTTTGCTGACATGTATGTGTCAACACAGCATTGAACAGTTTTCTATACGGTCACCCAAACCCCAAGTAGCCACCAATTGGAATAAACTTAGACTTTGTGTATTAACTCAGATGGATTTCAAAAATTATTTTTGAACAAATCAGGTTACAAAAATCACTATAACTATACAAAAATACATAGATAAATAAAAATTAAAAACCATGGAAAGAGGGAAATGGAACCAGAGAGGATTCACAGAAAGAGTCCAATTGCAATGTTTTCTGTCTTAAAAGAAAAAATAAAAAAGATCAAACTGCTCCTTCAGGAAAAATGGAATCGATATATGTTTCCCCATTCCTCCTACAAAGTATAACTAAAGACCCTGAACATACATTTAAAACTAATAAAAGGAGATTCTGAAAGGTGAGAGGAATAAGAGAAGACAGACTAGTGAGGGACCTCAGGAATCTCACCCCCCCCCCCCCACCACCACCACCACCACCAAACATAGTCAAGCTGGAGAGATTTCTGTTTTCTTTTTACCTCACTCAAGTATACCAGACCTGCAGCTGAAGATGCTGGTAACTGAGAAATGCCAAAGGATGCAGACCAAAAATTTCCAACAAAAACCTGATCTCTCGAGCCTAAGATCAGGAAAGGGCAGCCTAGCCAAACAGAAATCTTCTAGACATGAACCACTTTACTGCATCCAAACCCTATGAAAAAAACCATGGCCCCATTTCTGCCCATGTCAGCAAGTAGAGAAGACTTTTAGGGCAGTAAAAATATTCTGTATGACACCGTAACGATGGATACATGTCATTATAAATTTGTCCAAACCCATTACACAATTGTCTAAACCAAGAGTGAATCACAATGTAAACTCCAGACTTTAGGTGACTATAATATGTCAATGTCATAATCAACTGTAACAAATGCACCACTTAGATGGGGGATGTTGATAATGGGGGAGGCTATGCTTGTGTGAGGTCAGGGGACATATGAGAAATATCCGCACCTTTCTCTCAGTTTTGCTGTGAACATTAAACTGCTTTAAATAAAATAAAGCCTTTGTGGAAAGGCAAAGGAAACTTAATGGTAAAAAGAATTTTGAAAAACAAAAATAAAGCAGGAGGTCCTCAATCAAACTACCTGATTCAAGACTTACAGTATAGCTACTGTAATTAAAGCTGTGCAGTATTGGTGAGGGGATTGACACAGAGCTCAAGGGAATGAAATAGAGAGTGCAAAATTAGAGACACACAAATGTGCCCAATGAAAGTTTAATAAAGATTCAAAAGCAGTTCAATGAGAAGAATAGCTTTTTCAACAAATGGTGCAGGAGCAGTTGTTCATAAGCAAAAAAAAAAAAAAAAAAAAAAGAAAGGAATTAGAGAACATCTACATAAACTGCACACCTTATATCAAAATTAGCTCAAATGGATCACAGATTTAAAGATAAACAAAACTATTAACTTTTAGGAAAAAGATAGGAGAAAATATTGGCATCTAGGGATAGGCAAAGATTTATTACACTTGACACCAAAAGCATAACCCATAAAAGAAAAATATTGATAAATTGGATTTCATCAAAATTTAAAATTTTGCTCTGTGTAAGACCATCTTAAGAGGATAAAAGACAAGGTAAGACTGACAGAAAAGCTTTGCTAGTCACATATTCAACAAAGGAGTTTATATGTCTAAAATAAATATACAATTAGAAAATGGGCGAAAGATTCACCATAGAAGATATACAGACATTCATTTTCATTAGTCATTAGGAAACTGCAAATTTAAAACATAATGGAATATGACTACAAACCTAGCAGAATGGCTAAAAAAAAGTGACAACATCAAATGCTGGTGAGGATACAAATAAACCAGATCAATCACAAATTGCTGGTGGGAACTAAAACAATACAACTACTCTGGAAAACAGTTTGGTGGTTTCTTTAAAAAAAAAAAATTTAAACGTACAAGTACCATACAACTGAGCTGTCCAAGTGGCTCAGTTGGTTAAGAGCTCACTCAAGAGTACATGCGAGCTTTGAGCGACAGGGTTGCTGGCTCGATTCCCGGCCTAAGCTAAACTGCCAACAGGTGGCAGGATGGCTCAGCTAAAAAAAATTATTTAAAAAAAAAAACAAGTACCATACAACCTAGGAATTGCACTCTTGGGCATTTAGTTTAAGAAATGAAAACTTATGTTCACACAAAAGCTGTACATCAATGTTCATATTAGGTTTTTTCCTAGTAGCCAAAAACTGAAGACAACTCATATGTTCTCCAGCAGATGAATGGTTAAACACACAGTGGTGCATCCATCCAAATAGAATATTATTCTGTAATAAAGACCAAATTATTGAAACATGTAACAACTGGGATGAATATTTAGAGAATTATGCTAAGTGAAAGAAGCCAGTCCCAAAGGGTTGCATATTGTATGGTTTCATGTACATAATATTTGTGAAAGTACAAAATTATGGGCCAGTTGAGACTAGTGGTTGCCAGGGGTTAAGGATGAGGAGGGGGTTGGTGGGGGGAAGGAAAGTAGAGAGGACCATAAAAGGACAACATGATGGTGATGGAAATGTACTGCATCAATGTCAATACACTATTTGTGACATTGTACGAGAGTTTTGCAAGATGTTGCCATAGGGGTAGACTGGACAAAGGGCTCATGGGATGTCCCTGTGTCATTTCTTACAACTCCATGTGGCTCTGCAACTATCTCAATATTAAAAGTTTATTTAAAATATATGAGACACATTATGAGATAATGTCACATAATTTTATTCTTTAGGTTAGATTTCAACCATTTCCCAATGACTTTCATGCAATGGAACGCATAAAAATAAAACACAGATATACCTTTCAGTTGTGGATCATTCTTTTGCACTAATTGAAATAATAAACTCTGAAAAGCTTTTTGAACCATAAAATCCATTTAAACATGAAAGTCTTTTCCAAGTGGTTTATATTTTAGATATACCATTTCACTGTACATTCACAAAGCTCAAATGACTAGTTCTTTTCACATCCATTTGGTAAATGAGGAAAACGGGAGTTGAAAAACTCGGCATCACTGAAGCAATTTTTTAGAATTAGTTAATGAGCAACCTTGGAGCAGAACTCTACTTCTATAGAATCTCTATCCAGAGTCGCCACCATCAGAGTAGGATCAGAGTAGGATTCTTTGTTCATGGGGATGTACAGTGGCACAGCCTCTCTAGAAACCAGCTTGGCAGTTGCTTAAAAAGCTAAACATGAAATTATCATAGGACTGGGAAGGTAAATGTTAGGGAGTAGAGACAGAGGATGAGAAGAATCATTGTGCTTCCAGTGGAGATATGGAAAGGAGACAGAAAAAAGTTAAGACAAGAGATCAGCCATGATCATCTGCAAGGGGACTGGATGTTAGGGATGTAAAAACATCCAAGTAGATCTTGGGAAATGTGAGACCATGAGTGACAGCCCCCTACGTCCTTGTATACAGCATAGAAAAGACGGCAAACATCTCTGAGAAGGCAGGCACTGGGCATGATGCTGTAGTCAACATGGCGGCAGGTGGTAAGTTATAAATAAATGAGGTACTTGCTTAGGTGGGTGAATCTTGAAACTCCATAGTAATGCAGAGGTAATAGCCTGGAAAAGGGGCAGGGAAGCTCTAGGACAGTCAGAGTCCTGGAGCAGGTCAAGGATCAAAAAGACAAGAAAGGAAACTTTCCTTAGAAAGAAACAACCTTCAGTGTGTGTGAACATTGAATTGACAGAGAAGCTACTCAAGTGAAACTAAATATTTACCTGGAAGACAATGTTTTAAGTCAAAAAATGATCAAGTTATTTTTATGTGTAAAAATATCTCTTCATCCTCCATAAGGTGCATGGAGCTCCTGCAGAGCAAAATGACAACTCAATTTTTTTAAATGACATTTTTTTGCCAAATATTTTGTGAGACTCTTTGCTGAGCCAGGGATCAGCTACAAATATGCGTGATACATGGTTCTTTCCCTGAAGAAGCTGGTGATATATTTCAAGCGACAGCACCTGCATTTTCTAAAGATTTGGAAGGAGAATCAAGAAAGTGAAAAGCTTTGTTTGATGCCCTCTAAAGATGGGCAAGTGCTAAGTGTCAGTGCTAAATGTTAGTGCCATGCTACATGTGCGAAGCAAAGTTTAAAATTCAATCTCTTCTTCACACTTGTCTGAAAAATAAAGAGGAAAACAACCTAATAAACTAACCTCTACTACCATCTAGTTTGTCAATAATCACTCTTGAAAGGAATCTCTTTCTTGTCCTTGCATCTCTAGGAGGTTTCTGTGTGTGTGTTTTTTTTATATTTCAGATGCTCAAGAAAGCCTCAAGGGAAGCATAGGCAAACCAGCAAGAAAGATCCAACTTCCTTGATTCCAATATGCTCCTGGCCACACACCTTGGTTGTGCTCAGACAAATGACTTTTAACAACATTAACTAGAGTAATCATTTTTCCCTTAAGTAACACAGTTTAGCAGAGCCTATTTGACATGAACATTTGGATGCAGATATATAGATATAAGGCAGGGGTGTCAAACTGGCGGCCCGCGGGCCACATGCGGCCCTTGAGGTAATTTTTTTGTGGCCCACGATGCTCTGAAATAAAATAGAAAAAATTGTTATGAAGAAAATAGCACTTAGGGGAGATCAAGGCAATACCGTACACACAATTCCCTCGTTAACCCTTTAACTACTGAAGACGAGTATACATGTGGCCCAGTGCCTTTCCTGGGGGCCTGTGGACATGTATAAACACGCTGACTCAGTTCCAGCGATATTTGGAAGCAATATGTCTGCCACTCTCAGTGTCACGTAATGTAAATAGATCCCAATAGCGAAAAGGTTAAAAAGAGCACTTGGGTAAAAAAGAATAATTTTAGTTTTATAAATACATTAAATAAAATAAATGTTTAAATAAAAGCAATTATATAGTGTTTTAATTATCCTATCCGTATTCCTGACTCCTCACTTCAGAATATAAATTTAACAAAGTTTGTAAATGTGATGTGGCCCGCGTGAATCTTGCCTGTTGCACCAAATGGCCCAGGTTTTAATTGAGTTTGACACCCCTGATATAAGGTATCTAAAGATGTAAATACAACTTTTTAAACTGAAAATACTGTGTTAAATAGATAACTCTGACCTGTCCCTCCTTTTCACCTACCCTTTCATTCACCAGTAACTCCAAAATTCATGTGCACCTTCTCAGAACTTTTTTCTGAGATCCATACTGATCTCCTTATTTGATATTTCCACTCAGCTGTCTCTCAAGCATCTCAAATTTAACATGTTCAAAATTGAATTCTTCTATCTTTCCCTCGCAAAATGTCCTTATCCAGTGTTCTCTGTCTCTGACCATCAACTCACACCAGTAACCAAAGAATCATACCTGACACCTTCCTTTCCTTCACACACTCATACCCATTATCAAGTTACATCAATGTCATTCTCAAACTAGATCTTAACTCCACCCAGTTTTCTACACTTGCACTACCACAATCCTTGTCTAATTCACCACCAATCTGGACTCATACTAGCCTCATTACAGGTCTCCCTAACACTGTTCTTGTCCACCTCCTATCAATTCTCCATAACTACTAAAGTCATCTTTTAACTACATTATCACCCTCCTACTCAAACTCCTAAATGAGTTCTCACTGATTTTAAGATGAAATCGAAGCTCCTTGCCATTGTCTTTGAGACCTTTCATGATCAGGCCCTTCCTACATCTTTATCTTGCCTTGTTCCCCTCTCACCTTCACCGTCTTAGCTAAGCCATGCTAGCCTTCTTCAGGTCCTCCAGTAGTCCAAAAGCTGTCCCTCTTAGAGCCTCTGTTTAGGCTGTTCTTTACCTGCCTAGTTCTTCATCAACCTCCATGTTTCAGTCTTAACTCTTCTTTATAAAAAGTATCTTCCCTGGCCCTCCATTCTAACTTAAGTTGCCCATTATCCTGTCCTAATACTGTAACATATTTTCTTTTATAGCAAGCATTCCTCAATGTGTAATTATTTGTTCATTTGTATGCTTATATATTTAAGTCTCTCCCACTACCTGTAAGTTCTATAAGAGAAGGAACACTATTTTGCACACAATTGCAATTCAAAAATCTGGCACAGGGCCGGCCGAGTGGCATGTTGGTTAAGAGCTGGCTTGGGATGCCAGAGGGCCCCGGTTCGGATCCCACGTATGAGGGCCACTGCCCTCTGCAGCTAAGATGGTGAATGGCAGCTCGACCTGGGGCTGGGCTGCCATGGGTCGCTGGCGATGGCGTAGGCTGCAGCCCCCTGGTGCAGTGGGTTGCCATAAGTTACCGTGTGTAGCCAGCAGCCAGCATGAGCGGCCAGCAGCTACAGTGAGCGGCCGTCCAGAAGCCCGCAACTGATCTGCCTTGCCTGGGAGGAGTGCAATGATGGTACCAATTTGGGCCAGTGAAGCAACGTCCTCCACAACTAGACTGAAGAACAAAAGGACAGCAATGTGTTTGTTCCCCTTCCCCCAATTCCCCAATAAAAATCTTTAAAAAAAAAAAATCTGACACAAAGAAGTTTCTCAATAAATATCTAATGAATAAACAGATTAATTAATTGTGAATTAATGAATTGTTTGTCACCTGAGAGATGTATGGCAGCCTTAGCTTAAAAAAATAAATTAAACACATAAACAGACAATAAAACTTTCCTATCAGCTTAAGGAGGTCGTCAACAGCACATGACTATCAACTGACCTGCAAACTGGACCCTGACAGCCTGAGGCTCCCCACCCCCTTCACTGTTTTGGAATATGAGTTCCACTTGCCTTCCCTGAGATAAAAACTACCCCAAGGAAATAGTCTTGAGATCGTAAAGTATTGCTGAGACCATCTGGATGGTATATCTGACTCTATAAACTTTTTAAGATTCTGGGGAGTGGGTGTAGAGATTTACTCATCTTGTAACCACTGAAGTAAGCCTCCTATGTAAGTTCCCTTACTTCTAAAACCTGCCACCCACCCATCTGGAGTGGTATGCCTCTTTCTTGGGTCTCTCCTTGCCCTCTGTATACAGGGACCAGTTTTTAAACCAATACTATCCTGAAATTAGGGACACAAACACACATATCAAGCTCCTCTAAAACATAGGTGAAACCTGATCAGTCAGCATTTTATGAATGAGTAAATTATTAATGACACATTTACAAAATGTCAAAATATATGCGTGTACCCACAGGCTGTAATTTCCACAACCAACATAAAATTAGTTAACCTGGTAATGCATTAACATATTGGCAGTAAAATGTCATATGGCAATGTTGAGTATGCATACTATGTTTGTTACTGTTTTTTAAATATATGTAAAAAATAAATTTCAAATCAACCTTTTGTGGAGTCCCTGACAGGGGTCCCAAGAATAAAAGGTGAAATCCATGCTCATGTACCAAAATGTTTCTTTAGAGAAAAAAAAATGTCGATAAAAACTTCCTCACATAAATGACAAGCAGTACTCTATAGGACAGAGAAGTTAAGACATCAGTGAGTATAATAAAATCTTAGTTCAGCATTAGCATTTATATTTCACAGTTGTGGATACTGATATTAAAGCTGTGATAAGAGGATAAAATAACTTTTAAAACTGAACCAATTAGAGAACAATGAATTCATTTAATTAAAAGAGAAAACTGGGTTCTTATTCAGAGAATTATTTCCATTAGTAGAAAAAGAATCAACATTTTAGTGCACAAAATGATGATAATTTTGCCTTAATCCCACTATTTAGCCAATTTAAATCTCCTCTGATTAAAGATAATTCCAGCATTTTAAAGATCAAAGCTTCTTTGCTGGTTGATTAGTTTTTAGGTCCTAATTTTACACTCTTAATCAAACCATACAGTCTTTAAAAAAAAAAACTACATTTGAAAAAAAATACAGGAATATTCCCTCTCCCAATGAAGAGAAAATAACAATTGTCCCCACATAAGATCACTTTTCTAGCAAGTGATAAATGCTAGTCAAATTAACATTAATTATCCCATTCCATCCCCTATGGCTGGAACTCCCTGTTTTTCATAACTTGCCATGAACCTTACACTGGACACCAAGGATAAATATGCCACTATTTCCATGAAAGCCTCTCCAAATCCCAGAATATGTAACAAATATCTCCCCTTCTATCAACCCACAATCTAAAATACATACAGGGTGTCAAAAAAAATGTAAACAAGTGGACACTTTTGTCAACATTGGTTAAGCAGTAGTTCACCTTAATCAGAAGTGTCTGGACCCTGATGGTAACCACTTTGAGCACTTCTTGTAATGGCAGAAGTCAAACTTCTGACTTGTCTTCATCTTTTGTTATCAGTATGTATTGAGTATTACAATTTTAATAGTTTTTCCTTTCTTAAAATGTGTATACATTTTGGGGGGGGGGCCCTCTATATAACCATAATTCAGGAAAGGTTATTTCAAAATAGTCTTTCAAAAATCCTTAAATCACACAGTTATTTTTTCTTTTTCTTGACTAACAGACACAGAAACTGAGGCTCCAGGAGATCATCAAATCGCACAGGGCCACTCCAGCCAGGCTTGTATTTGTATTTGGCTCTGAAGTACATGCTCTGTTGCTAGATGCCTCCTAAAATGTTGCCTCACCCATCTTTCCCCACATCCAAGGACCCAGCCTCTTCTAATTTTGCATGAAGAATCCACATACCTCTTTGAACTGATTCAACTTCTTCGCTAGGCTCTCTCCAGCTCTTCCTAGAACTAGTAGAGTGTGTAACTAAAACTTAGATACATACACAGTGCTACTGAGGTCAGCAGTGTCTGCTCCCAAAGGGCAAATTCCACGTGACTAACCTTGCACAGCATTCAGGACAAAGAGGTTGGCGCTTATCAAACACATTTGGAGGTGACTGACCATTCTAAGACCTCCAAGAAGATTTAAGAAAGACAGCATTTGTTGCTTCCACAAATTCTGACATGTGAGGGGATTCACAGGCTCCTAGCCAATTCTGAAACTCCATGATACTGATTCAATTTCTTACGATGTGAAGATTCTCAAGTTCCCGTCTTTTTTTCTGTACAGTGAAAGTGTTAGGAAGTTTATATGAATTAATAAAAATCCTGGGCTCTATGAAGCCAATCTAGCTTTGAACATGCTTTTATTGATCTTTCAGGTAAATCTACTGTGAGTGTTATGAGCCAAGCCCAGATCACCAACTTCAAACAGAATTGGAGGTACCTGTAGAGAGTTCTGCTGGCAGACAGGCTTTTACTAAAGCCAGCAGGGCAGAGGTGAGGATTAAAATAAATAAATAAAAAAAGTTGCTTAATTAACATTTTAGCTGTGTTGCAGGTTGAGTGATTTAAGGCAGCTTATTAAATTCTCCCTGTTGCATCCTGGAGGGTATCATTTTTCTTTCTTTCCTGTTTTACAGATGTAATCAATTTGTTTCTAATATCCAAACACATTAGCATAGGGAAGATTTTTAATATGCTGGGGCTCTTTTTATATTCATTCTTAGAAGTCAGTTATCTTGCTTGAAGACATCAAATAATTTTACAACAGCCAACGCACTGAAAAACTATTTTCTCCACTCTCACTTCTTAGAAACAGCATTTTTCAACCATTAAAGGAAATATTTTCACTCCCTGTTTTGCATATGGATAAAGGGTACAATAACATGATTACTCATCTCTACCTTCTCCAAAATTCACACTTTTATATCCACGTGGAAGAGCTATGACAATTCCCACAGGTTTCCATGGACCAAAACAGGTTCACCTCATAAATAAATAGCAGAATCTAGAGGCAAGAGTCATTGCTGTTACTGTCATGTGGCCTTTTTTCTTGGCCTAGACCTAATTTTGAATTTGTACCCATCAAGTGAGCCATGAAGTTACTTGTAAATTCCATGTGAATAAAACTTTGCGAATCACGCTAGGTCACAATACCCCAGTGAAAATCTCAGCCCATGGATATGTGATCGTGGTGAAGCGCAAGAGCCTTGAATCAGAGTGCCAGGTTATGGAACCTATCTTGACCTTAAACCATAGTGTGTGACCTTGGGCAATTCACTTTATCTCCTCTGTCTGAATTTTCTCACCCGTAAACTGCAGATAGTAATAGTGACAACTTCTTTTTTTTTAAGAATTGCTACAGCACGTCCTTGGGAGAAAAACTGCTTCTCGCTAATTTAGCAGTTAGCATTATCTGTGCCTGTTATCTCAGCCAAGTGAATCGCCAGGAAGATATTTATTTTCTCACTCCAAGCTAAATCTTAATGGCTCAATATAAAAATAGACAGCATATCAATAAAATTTATACATATATAAATTTATATATATATATTTTTTTTTTCTGAGCCATCCTGCCACCTGTTGGTAGTTCAGTGGCTGCTCAGCTCAGGCCAGGAATTGAACCAGCGACCCTGTTGCTCAGAGCTCACACTCTTGAGCAAGCTCTTAACCAACTGAGCCACTCAGTCAGCCCTAATAAAAGTTATATTTTGAAAAAGAGAAGTTGCCCATCACCTAGATTCAAATATTATCAACTCATTGTAAGTCTTCTTTCATCAACCTCTACTCACTCTCCCTATTATTTTGGAGTATATCCCAAACATTGTGTCACTACATCTGTAGTTTTTTAATGTGCCTCTCTAAAAGACACAATTTCTGTTGAAAAATAAAAACCACATAACCACAAAAACATTATCATACCTAAAAATAATGCCTTAATACTTTCAAACATCCAGTTAATGCTCAGTGTCTCATCGTGTTACATTTGTTTGCTTGAATCAGGATCCAAATAAAGCCCATATATATCAATTAAATAATATGTCGCTTAAATCTTCTTTAATTTATAGCTTTCTTTCTCCACCTCATTTGTATTTCATTTGTTGACAAAATTAGGTACTTGTTCTAAAGATTTTCCAACTGTCTGGACTTTTCTAATTACGTTCTGTGAAGCTTGTATTTATTTATTTATTTTAATGTGTTCCTCTGATTTCTACATTTCTTATAAGCATGTAGTTAGACCTAAAACCTTGATGAGATTTAGGAATAGAATCTTTGGCAAGGATATATCCTAGTAGGTGATGTGTCCCTCCAATAGGGGACTTGCAATATCTTTTTTTATTATGTTAGCAACCACTCAAGTGCAAAACCTAGATCCATTCATTTATTAGGGGTTATAAAGTGTTGATATTTTAATTTTATCATTTATTCTTCATTTATTAAAGAGAAATGTCCCTTCATCTACCATTTATTTGCCCAGGAGTTTAGTTACATAGAAAAGGCAAAACAAATGGTCAATTCTCTCTTTTGTTAATTAACTTTCAAAACACTTCATCCTCTAATGATAACCAGTTATTTTTTAATGTATACTAAGAACTCATGGATTTAAACATATTTGATGTGTTTAAATCCATTGAAGTTATTCTCCTTATTGATGCTCAAATTGTCCCATGTTTGGCCAGAGGAAGCCTTTCAAGTTGTCTCCTGAGTCTTTTTAGGCAAACCTAGCAGTTTTTGATAGTTTCCTTGATATCTGCTCTTATGAAATATTGAAAATTATCTTGTACATTTCTGCCCCAGACCTAGAATCACCCATATCTTCAAGGAATTCTTATTCCTTGCAGTAGGAAACAATATAGTTGACAGAATACCATATTTTCTCTCCCTTTTCTGTATGTAGCTATGTTTGTGTATATATATACATGTATATACATATATACACACATATACATACATGTACACATACATACATATGCATATATATACACATATATACATATATGTATACACATACATAAAACAGATACACACACACATATATAAAACCTGACATTTGAAAGTTGAAACATCTTGACACATTATTGTTAAATATTTTAGCACTTATCTTCTAAAAACAATAACCAAAAGCATAATACCACTATGACATAAGAAAATTAACAATTCCTATATAATAACCTTTAATATTTAGTCTATATTTAAATTTCTCCAGTTCTCCAAATTTTATTTTTTATAACTGTTTTCTTTGACCAGAACTGGGATCCAATCTATAACAGGTTTGCACACTGCATTTGGTTATATCTGTTTAGTTCCTTATAATCTAAAATAGTCTCATTCCTTTGTTTTCACGTTTTAACTCTCTCAAGAGCCCAAGATAGTTGTCCTCTTGAATGTTCCACCTTTTGAATTTTTGGATTGTTTAATGATGGCATTCTATTTCAAATATTGACTCTAAAAAAAAACTTTTTACTTGAAGCTATGGAGGTTCACCATAAAGCAAAAATATTTCTGGAACACTATTGACTTTTTTCTATGTAGAAAGTACATTTGAATTATAGGAATATTGTAGCTTACTGACACAGTATTATTTGTTTTGTTCTATTAAGTGTAAATTATTCTAAAACCCATAATCCCTGATATATATATATATATATATATATATATATATAATGATTTACCTTAAGAAATATCGTGGAAAGAAGAATATTCTACTTGACTATTTAGACAAGACTTTAAACCTGTGAGTGTTCACCTACAAAATACCCCTTACCTGTCTCAGATTGGTGCCAGACTTCTTGATAAGATATTAAATAGGAGGTAAAGGAGAACTTACAATGCCACAAACCAGGATCTCCTCTATTACCAAACTATCGCTAATATTTCAATTATGAAATAATTACTTTTAGATAAATATTCCTTTCTTCCTTCCACAATATCAGGAAGCTCTCCCTAATGGGTTTCCTGAGCTTCCTTCCTTTCTTATATTATGAAAAACAGGAAGAAAATTATTTTAGTTTAGCTTACTAAGCTCCAGAGTAAGGCCATATATTTGCAGTTTTTCAGTATCTCTTGAAGCATTCTTTCCCAATCATTCCTGGTAAGAATTACCCAAGAAACTTCTTAAACTCCCATGGTATCTACCCCATGCAAGGAACCTGGGAAGGGCTATTTTCAATAAGTGCCCTTGGTGTTGTCTATAGGGAAGTCTGAGAAATACTGTCCTAAGGATGGTGTAGCTCTGAAAGACAAAAATAAAAATCTCTGGTATGACTCAGGTTCTAATCCAGCATCCTGAAATCACATTGCTTGGGTTCAGTCTTCATCTCTACCCCTCACCAGCAGAAAGATAATGCATGAGTTAGTCTCTGGCCCTCTGCTTCCTATTTTGTATAATGAAAAAAAGAATAATAGCTACCTCACAGGTGAGAATCAAGCAGGATTCCCATATTGAGTGCTTAGGACAACCTCAATAAATGTTAGTCATTAATTATTGTTCATAATAATGCATTATAGGTCTATGGGAGCCTAAAGTTAAAAAACTTAATGAATGGACTTTTCCTGTTTTAATATTATAGGCCTAAAAAATGACTCGAATTTTAAGAAAACTCTTTTTCTCCTTTTTAAGATTTGAAAACATTTAGCTTCTCTTTTCTCTCTTAAGAGAAAACACTAGAAGGGCCACTTTGGACTCAGTCACCAGGTTTCCTTCCTATGAGAAGACTCAACTATATTTTTGTTTTGGTTTGGCATTTGTAACATTAGTTATAATTTGCCTCAGAAGCTTTATCCCTTTCTAAAAGGGCACACTGTTTGCCCAGGAGACTAGATGCATATATTGGGTTGTCGGAAAAGTCATGACGTATTTTGTCTATGTTTTTCAAAGGTCATTTATTTATATAAAGAACAAAGATCAATCAATGATATACTGCCCATTTTGTTCAATAACCTTTTGCCATCTTTCAGTGAGCTTCA
>NW_017732099.1:143674-176359 GCF_001890085.2 Hipposideros armiger | reverse complement strand
CAAAAATGAACTAGTGCCATCTGTCGCAAACATGCGTCATGACTTTTCTGACAATCCAATAGATGAGAATAAACTGTGTTGGATTGTCAAATCAGACTCTCAAGGAACAGAAATCTTACCTAATGTCAAACTTTAGTATTAATTGAAAGAACATCAATAACTGTGAGACACAGAGGTACATGGAGAAGTTTGGGACCACCAAAAAAGCTATCCACTTCCTTCCCTACAACATTAGGACATACCCTGGCCCAGATTTAACACATGAGGTCTAAGGTAATGCATCACCTACTCAAAGGGATCCCTTTCAGTCATGAAATGTCTCCTTTTTATATTCTGATCATGACATAGCTGATACTAACATTTTCCAACAGGTTATGGTTTATAAATCTATAAGCTTCAAATTTTCCATGAAAATGGGTTACTTATTGTTTTCTCTCCTGCCTTTTCCTTCTCTACCACAGTGTCCTTGGGGTAAAAAGGATGGCATAAAAACAGCTGCTAACCTATTTCCTCTGTAGTAGTCATAAAAATGTAAGCAATATTTGTTGATCTTCTGACTTTTAGAAATAACCTATAACAAATTATATGATACTTAATTATGATTAATGAATGCAATGTAATGTTATTAACCTTGACAAATAAGATTAAAGAGGACAAATGTTTGAATTAGAATGGAAGATGAAAGCTGAAAGAAATGTTAGAAGTGCGAATATTTTCACCTTCAAAGTATAGAATCAGGAAGTGTTGTCTATAATTGACTAAATAAGAACTGAATATATAAGCATATTACTTAAAATTATAGAGACAATGAGTAGAGGAGCCAAAGTTTTAATATAATTATATTGAATGAGAGGTATGCCATTACAGATAAATGAGCTAAGACTAAACAGACAATCTCTAACATTAATAAATTAAAGCACATACATATAATAGTGTTTTGAGATATGGATGTAGATGTCAGAAGACATAGTTAAAGAAATTTAAAAGGTGCCCCTTTTTCAAATGGCACCCCAGTTCAGAAGACATATGCTATTTCTTATAATCCACCTGTACTTTATGATCTTTTTAAACCACAGTTAGGAATTATTTTTAATTACTAAAATAAAGACAAAAATGTTTCATTCTGGTAACACTGGGGTTCACAATGGTGCCAGAGCATTAAAAAGGAAGCATAATTGACTAAGACCAGTTCCAAAACTGTAGATGTAATCAGGAAGATTTCCCCAAAGAGATGAACATCTGGGTTAAAAGCCAAGGCTCTGCAGCCCCACTATCCCTTCCAACACTGTGCCTACCAGATCAGAGATGACTATTGTCCCTCAATACTCAGTCTTCATTCCTTTAAGAAGAGTTCTATTGAGTTTTACAAAGGCACATGCCACTCAGCTACAGAGCACATTTCCCAGCACCCCTTGCAACTAGGTATGGCTTTGTGATTTAGTTCTGTTGGGGAGATGTGAACAGAATTGGTGTTTGTCACTTCCAGGCTGTGCCCTTAAAAGGAATAGACTTTGTTTGTTCTATCTTGCCTCTTCAAGAATTGGATCCCAGGATAGAAGCCATATTTCGAGGATAACAAATACTTTACTAGGGCTTAGACTATCTAATTCTATTTTTCTATGTGAGAGAGAAATACACTTTTAAATTGTTTAAGCCACTGTATATTTGTACGTTCCTTATAGACGCTTAGACTACAAATATATCCTAACAAATTCCTCTTGCCTTCTCTGCCAGTCTTATAGTTCATTCGATTTGTATAGGTTTTTCTTTCCTGAATTAATTGAATTAATTACTCTGCCTAGTGTCAAATTCATCTTGTCTATGGATAGAGCCACATATAATTCTCTCAGTATCCATAGATTTACTTTTAGTTTCCAATACATGTATTGTTATGTAGGTTTCCATTTAAATTTTGGTCAAGTGTTTTGCCTGATTTTTGTTTTTCTTAGTTTCATGTGTACAGAACAATGCAATAATTATCCTTTTCATCCCTCACAAAGTAACAACCTCCCTCCCCCTATTGCCTGATTTCTTTACTCATGTTAAAAGTATCATGCCTTTGACAAAACACATTTTTTTTTAATTGGAAGTTGAATGTACTTTAAACTTGTCCTGATAAAGAAAAAGCTTCAAATTTTAAAACTTTTTGAAACTGAATTACATTGCTCACTTATGTAACATATGAAGTTCTCCTTGTCTTTACTTGGCTTTCTTTCTTTTTCCATTCAAATACGCTAGAAAAAAATTATTGGAGGCTGAATTAGTTTCCTAGTAGGGTACATAGGCCTTGATTTAGATTTATTATTACGTGTCTAACTTGCCACTTCCCCTTGATCATTAATAGTATCATTAATAATAAACTACCACTTGATATAATATTTATTCTTATTTAAATTTGATTGCTATCAGTTTCTGCCTTATTTTGCAATTGTTGCCCTTGGTTGCAGATTTGCCACCTATCAACAGAGTTTTCCTCCTTACTTTATCTAGTTTTATTACTAATACATTAAATTAAATTAGACAATTTCCAAATCTTGAGTCTTCTCTTAAGTACACAAATCGAGCCTCCTTTGTAAGTCTTATAGCATTTGCCAAGTTATCAGTTAAGATGCCTTTGATTGAAAAGCATAGAAAGCCTACCTGAAAATGACTCAGGCATTAGGTATTTATGACCACCTCACGTAACAATAATATTAAGTTAGACAATTCCCAGGTTGATTTTGTGGATCTATTATGTCTTCTAATACCCAGGACCTTCCTATCCTTCTGCTCTGCCATCTTCAAGAGCTGGGTGATACCTCCTCAGAGTTACAGATGGATGCAGCAGTTCCGAGTATTACATCTTCACACAAAGCATGTGCAGAGTCAATAAGGGAAGGCAAGGGCTTCCATTCATACACCTTACCATTTTCCTTTATCAAGGAGGAGTATTTTTCCAGAAGCCTCCAGCATAATTCCCTTCATTGTCATTGAACAGTGCTAGTTCACATGGTCTCCTTAGTTGGAAGAAATTAGGAAAGTACATACCTGGTGTTTTCAGCCTGTCTCCTAGTTGTATTTGGCCAATAAGAGAAAACAGATGGCTTTTGGGTATGTAACCATCAGTGTCAGCTATAATAAAAGAATAAATCTTATAAGATAGAGATTCAGGGGGGTGACAAAGAACAGGTGCTTTTTTACAAGTCTCTTTCCAACTTGTTTCAGGACCTTAGTTATATGAATTGAAGAAATGGATTTTTCCCTCACTTATAAAATTACAAAGCAGAGCATATCATTTTCAGCCTGTTTCTATTTTATGTAACTAGTTAGAGAAAATTCCTAAAGCAACCTGAATGCATGACTTCAATTTTTGATACTTTAGCTTTCATGTGTATCAAGAAAATGATGGACTATTTGGAGGATGTTAAAGATAGGGCTATACTATTTTTCACTTTTTGCTATGTGTCATAACTACTCTAGTATTCAAAATTCAAAAAACTTGCTGTACATAGTTTTTAGAATCTATGAGCCTTTGTTAAAGAATTTAACCTATATATCACCAATTCTATTCAAATTTAAAGGGAATAAATCACAGTGTTACATAAGCATAGCCTTTTTTTTCTTCCCTCCTATCATGTTCTAAGTTGGAGCAAATAGTACAGTTTTTTCAGCCATTCATATACTGAATCCAAGAAGAAAACGGCTGGTTAACTGAGGAAACATATTAGTCAATACATCTACAAATGCCAGCCTAGGTCAGTAACTAGTTACAAAATTTCTGTTACATTTACTTGCAGTAGTACTTACTTGGCAGTAGAAAAGTGTATAAAATAAAGGGGAAAGTGACACATAAAAAAGAATTACACAAACAAGCTCTAGCTTATAAAGTGTTATGTCATCATCTGGAACTTAATGCTCTGCAGTAAAGCTATTGTCAGACTCAGGTGTCACCAAAATACAGGGTGAGGGTAGAGTTAAAGGATGTAGACTGAAGGGAATGAAACCTTTTCCCTAAATGCAGTCACAGGAGCCGGAATGGCTGTTCTTGAGAACATACATGTCCATGAGAAAACAGCCTTAGCAAACCTTCATCCCAACAGCAGCTGGTAGGCAGCAGGGCTTTATTCCTGATAGGCCACAAAAAGCTACTGATCCTTGTAGAAAATGCCAAGAAGCATTCTAATTCAACTCATCGAGCTTAAATTTTAAGCATTTTTTCCCCCTCTGAGCGGCAGGAACAGATGAACTCTCAAGAAATAAAGATCTCATTTTCATGGAAATCATCTCCCAAGAACAAGAGAGAAAAAAATAAAGAAAATGCATGAGGTAGACTTGGGATTGCTGTAAAAGACAACAGGTGTCAGAGTTTTCCATGAGGACTTAACTATTCCTCAAGGTATATTGTAATGACTTTCTAACAGTTGACACAGTTTCTTTTCCCTTTGGAGTAAACGGGATTCAAGTAACCAAGTGCAATATACTCGGCTCAGAAAAACCACGTTTACTATAAAACTCCCATAAAAGCAAGACTGTTCCAAATCTAAGGTTAACATTTACAACATGCAGGACACTGAGTAGGGACAAAGGTATGTAGTTCCCAGTAACTGGGCTGACTTTCTTTCTAAGTACTAATATGACAGACCCATATTTCTGATCAAATAATAATAAACACTTAATAAAATGTCAGAGGATCTCAATCTATGGCACATCAGAAGCACCGTGAAGCTCTTTGAAATGTACACACCAAAACCCCATACCCGGGATTATTGATCCATTAGGTCTGAGTGCAGCCCCAGGCAACTGTGTATTGAAAATGCTGCAAGGGGATCTGGTGAGCACCAAAGTTTGCAAATCACTGAAATACCCATTAATTTAACACAGAGCTGTCAGAAGTGTCTACATTATAATCTCAAATATGGAATTCATATGAAAATTTGATATAAAAGAGAAAACACTCATAAGCTCCTTTAACTTATCTACTTATTTCTCTGCCTTTTCCAAACCACCCCCGCCGGCCCCCCTCGGCCCTCACCCCTGTCTCATTAATCTACAGGCTCCATAAAGACTGTGCTATGTTCACCTTTGCATTCCCAACAACAAGCTCAGTTGCTGGAACATGCTAAGCGTCCTGCCAAGGCTTGTCGAACAAGTAACGAATGAATGATAAATACATTGAATTCCCATATATTCTTTTCAGCGTTTTCAAGGAAATGACTGAGATATGAATTGGATGTACCAAATATTCAATCCCTAACTTTTGTTGACAAAGTTGGAAAGGCAACAAAGATGGAAGCCTTTACACCAAAACAACAATGCTTTAATCTTTTATGATCACAGATTTTGGGGCAGCTTCAGTGAAGTGTTTGTAAAAAGGGTATTTCCACACCTGGCAGCCCTCGATGGAACTGTCCACAAGGTTTATGTGAAATATATTCAACTGTACTCTGTTAACGTGGGAGATTTGTAGCTTAAAAGGTGGATGAATTTGCCTGTGCCTTGTGATGGCTATGAGCATCATCTTTGATTCATAGAACTCAGAAGTGATATAAGCATAGCTTTGGAGGCATCCTAAAGTCTTCTGGGCTTCTTTCTTCCCACATCCCTGGTAACTTCATTCTATGGAGAATTTTTAGAGAGCTTGCCAGGATATATAGTAACTTGAGTATATGTGTGAAGGCCAACAAATTATACTTTTGCCTCCTTGAGAATCTAGTGAATGCTATGGGCTCTGTGCTGGGGCAAAATGAACTTACATGCAAAATCTGCCTATCATTCAATTCCAGAAGGTTCACAACAAATCCTGAAGTCCATCTACAAATCATCTAACAATCTTGAAATCTAGGTTGAAAAACAATGAAGATGAGTGAGTGAGCAAAATCTCGTAGCCTACCTATGCCAAAGGATACAGTAAACACAGACAGATATTTTTTTTTTAAATCAGTTCCTATATTTTATTTTGTTTATTTATTTTAGCTGAACCATCCTGCCACCTGTTGGCAGTTCAGCAGCAGCTCAAATTGGGCTGGGAAACAAACCAGCGACCCTGTTGCTCAGAGCTCACACTCTTGAGCAAGCTCTTAACCAACTGAGCCACTCGGCTGGCTCAGATATTTTAAATACATATACACAGGTCACTGCCAAAATTAATTCTAAATCATCTCTCTCCACTCATCACAAAATGCTTGGTTAATTTCCATGGTTAAAACTTCAGGCTCCCTTTTCATGCATTCCTTCTAAGTTCCTTCCTTCCCACATGACCTAAAACAAGGAGAAGCTTGGCACCTCATTCACCATGTTGCCGATCCATATGCATTAAATCTAGTGTATCCAACATGACTGCCGGAAGACTCAGTCACGGTGTTAACTAATCACAGCATTCATTCTTAGAGCCTGAATTACAGCCAGCAACACGAATCTTTTCCCAGTATTTGTACACAGCTCTAGGTTATTCGTTGCATAGAAGAAAAAAAAAAAAGCCTCCATGATTAAATTTTCTTCCATCTGTAATCCATTTTCAATATTTGTGCTTCCATAATTGAAAATATTTTACCCTTTTAACATTAGCAGCACAATTATTGAGGTATTCAGTGGTGCCTCTGCTTCCCCACGTATCCTCTTGTCCTTCAGCCAGTAATCGCAGCAGCCGAGCAGTTAGTGGAGTCAAGTGCTGTGGAGACTCACGTGGGAGCCTCACCTCCAATGTGACAGGTATCAGGCACTGAAAAAGCAGGTACCACCATTTAATCTCAGTGTGAGCCCATTAAACTCATCCACTTTATGAGGTTCCTTCCTGCAGTGACTAAAAAATGAAACGTTCCTTTTTTAGGAGGAAAATAAACTTTTCCAAGCTCCCAGGGAAATATTTATTGCACCAAAACAGTCGTTTTATAAAATAGCAATTTTAATGGCCCCAAAGTTCCACACATGGGAAAAACTTTTACACATTTTCTTCTTTGTGACTGACACTAAAACACTGTATCAGTGAAAACAACTCAATAAGTTCCAATGTCTGTAAATGTGACTAAATGTTAGGGCTATGTTACAGATTGTTTTATGAGACAGTTAAGTAAAGTTTAATTAGCCATCACTAACTTCCCCATGATATACATCAACATCATACAAACACACACACACATATATGCACTTGTCTTGTCACAGTAATTAGCATCACCTTTGCTTTATAGAGCCCAGAAATGATATAAGCATAGCTTTGGATGCTTCCTAAAGCCTTCTGGTCCTCTTTCTTTCCACACACCTGGGAAGAGAGAGAGATCCTCAAATATTTCTGAATACTATATTTAAAAGTGTATTTTTTTAAACATGCAGAGCTAATACAGAATAGCAACTAGTATTTTATTTTAAATGTTATTTATTCATGTTATTCTAAAATAAACTAGTTCATTTTAGTACATATGGAAGAGCTTCATTTTGAATGGCTTCATAGCATCTCATAATCTGTGTGTACCATAATATATTTAACTAGTCTTCAGCTGATAGACCATTAGATTAGTTTCAGTATTTGGCTACTATAAATAACACTACATGAAATTTTCATCATTCTTGATTATTCTTGAACAAGTACTTTTATACACAGGTACAGGCATATCCATTAGATAAATTCCTTGATATGGAATTGTTAGGTCAAAAGGCATGTGATTTTAATTTTGATTTTAAGAGCTATTCCAAAATTGTCCTTAAGACAGAATACAGCAATTTATACTCCCCCAGTAATGCATGAGAGTGTTTATTTCTTTACTTCTCATATTCAATGTATTCTCAAACTTATTTTGGTGTTCGTCAGTATGTCAGGTGAAAAAATGAAATTTTTAGAAAGCTTTAATTAATCTTCCTCTCCTTAAATATGAGCTAGGGCACCTTTAGCATATATATATTGCATATATATATTATTGATTTGAGAAGATTTTATATATTAAAGAACTGGCTATTAGCTTTTAAATATGTTCCAATTTTTTCTACATCGTAATTCATATTTTCACTTGGTTTATGTTGTTATTTTTCTTTTTTTAACCAGCAAAGAGGTTACCATTTCTGTATTTAAATTTAAATTATTTTCTTATATGGCTTCTGGATTTTTGGTCTTGCCTAGAAAGGTATTTTCATTTGGATATTAAAACCAAAAATAAAAATCCTTTCCTGTATGTTCTTCTGAAAGGTGAGGATGTCTTTATATCTAGATAAATAGTGTTTTAATAGCAAAACGTTTAATTTACTTTAATCATTATTATTGGATGAGTTCCCTTCATAGAAGTGGTCAAGCTTGATAAAAATGAATGATAACACTTTAATACATTTCTTCATAAGGATGAGTTCAAATTAAACTTTTACAATGGAACAATAGCTTTCCCAGGCCCCAGTTACAAATGTCATGTTCATTTCCCATGACTGATGGGAATTTTTTGGAGATGTTTCAATAAAGAACCACAGGGAAGAGTTCCAGTTTTATATCTAAATCCACAAAAATGATATTCTTTCTGGATTTTTCATAGCAAACTCTTCCTCTAATCACCAATTGAATGATAAAAGTGCCTTCAGATATCTGAATTAACTCATTCAACAAAGTTTTATTGAGTAGCTACTATGCACCAGGTTTCTTTCTAGACACTTGGGATACCAAAAACATAAAATAAAATAAAAGAATAAAAAGGTCAAGATTACTATCCTCATGGAATCAGGAATAAGGATACTAATGAAAATTTCTGTTCATTAACCTCGGTTTTGAAGATCACTTCTATGAAGAAAACTGAAGATAACACAATAGTATTTTCAAGCAATTAAGAAAGAATTTCTCTCCTCAAATGAGACTCTTTCATATTCCTAAAATTCTAAATTCCCCTTGGATTTCTTTAGAGGCCTATCTGTGATGAACCTTAGAGAATGTCTGTAGATTTAAAGAACATAACAGACATTGAGAAGGGTGAGTCTTTTTAGATCTTGCCTCATTTGAGATTTTGAGAACTGTTTAGAACAATTGAAATTCAGTAATAAGCATTCTACTCCTTCTTTTAAAATATTAAAGCAACTTGCACGTAAAATAGAAATAAGAACTAAATCTGTGGGACTGCCCTCAGCACAGTGCTAGACACACAGAGCTACTCTGTGTTATACGTAGAAATCATTCAGTTGAGCACAGGAAATAAAGCCGTATTTCCCATTCAAACTCAAGACAGAATTCTTTGATCAAGTGACCCACATCTCTAGAGAACAGCTTCTCACAGCCCTATTTAGGCCCTGGCGTGGATTTGCAAATTAACTGAAAAGACCATTAGAAAACATTCCTGTTTAAAGTGCTAAATGGGCTGCAACTTTCCAAACTAACTGGCCTGCCAAATTGTGATTTAAAGTGAAATTGGCATGAGCAGACATTTCCACATCAGCCTGTAGCACATCTGGTCCAGACCAAACAAACAGAAGATTTATTCTGTCAGGGAGATCATTTAGCATTCCTTTTCATGCTTCAGAAGGAGCCTGTACCTGTCACTCACCAAAGCACTTGGCTTTTGGTGGCTAGGCTCTGTTGCTCTCCCTGACTAGCCTTGATCTAACACTTCTAAGGAGGCTCATGTGCACTGCTCCACCTGGGAGCCCAGTACCCATGCCAAGTTCATTTCCATAGTCTTATAGAAACCTCCTGGAGGATTTCAAACATCTGCTCATAAGTAAAGAAACATTGTCTTGAGCTCTAACAATAATATAAAGGGTAACTGAACCTTCTTTTGCAAATAAAGCAGAACTGATAAATGATCTTATTTCACAGGACTGGGGGCAAGTTTTCTGTGTCTTTCTGAATTCAAACCTTTAAGATGAATATCATCAATCATGGGAAAAATTGAATGTAGCCAGTTTTTTTACCATGAACTTAACTGGTACATAGTCAGGACTGTAAAATAGGTTTACGAAAAAGTATGTGATTTTGCTGAAATTAAATGAACATATTTACAAAACTGTGTCATTCTCTCTCTTTCTCTTTCTCTCTCTGTAGCGTCAGAGCCAAGTATAACACTGTTGGTGTGTGAGCCACATAGCCCCTTTCTCCTCTAGAATGTTAATTTGCTCTTGTTGGAGTCAGCAACCCCAGGGGAATCACCCTGGCTTGTCCCTCAGAAATACTATTCCTTCTTTCCTACCCCTGGGGTACTGAGCATACTCAGAAGGGCAGATGTACCAACACAGAGATTTCCCACATTTCCTTATGATGCTCCTCTATGTGAATGTGAAAGATTCCATTTCAATACAAACAAAAACTGGATGGGGAATAGGCAGATATTTCTGTTTGCTAATATACATGTTCTAATTTCTAGCAAAAATGTAGCTCTTCTTCTTCTTTTAAGAAATAAATGGATTGGGTAAAATGTCCCCCAATATCTTAGTTGTAACATAATTATTATAAATTCCTTGTGGTTCTTTTGTCCTTGAGGAACTCATTCAATTCATAAACACGATTACTTTGCTTTTCTACTACGTGAATCTAGGTCTAGGCAAACATAGGAAAAGTTTATCACAAAAACATATAAAAGGTTTGCCTTACTTAAAACAGAACAAAAACAAATTATATATATTTTAATCTGGAGGCTTCTGGGCAGTTTTAAAAGTACACGTCAGAGAAAGTACAACCTTTGTGCAATATTTTCATCCTATTGATTTGTGACAGTACCAAGACCTTAGGAAGAGTGAGTCACATCCAGTCTGTTTCTTATACACTGTCCCTCCTACTGAGTCATGAATAAACATGACACCATCAGTAATGCATTGTTAATACTCAGCTTGGTCTACAGAACTCAAAAAATGATCTCAAATTCACACAGAGCAGTCTTAAATAGGTTACATCCTAGATTCTGCATTTGCCAATAAAAAATGTATATCTGTATCAAAATCCAGCTTCTTCAGAGGAAAACAACAAAATCAGTCTTCCATAACAACAGAACTAGTTTCAATCAATCTTAAAATATATCCTGATATGAAATGCTGGTAAATTCTTCGTATATCTGAACATTTTATCTACTTGGAAAATTTCAAGTGGGCAGGGGGAAAGGTGCATAATGAATATAATATAAAGTAAATCTACTTATAAAATATGGAAATTCAATTCATGTAAAAATCATGCAGAACTCCTAAACTATATGTCAATGAGATTATTCAATGTAATTTGAATGTTGGAATTATCTAACCAGGTATAACTAATTAATTACACCAATATCTAAGAGACAAAGAACCAAGGAAAAGTAACCAGTGTTGATAATAAAAATAATAGGTGATGCATATAGAAGAAAAAAATAGGAACAAAATATGGTCAGAATATATGAGAAGAAACTATACCTGAATACAAATTCAATATCATTGAACGGGAAGTCTCATAATGGGGTACTTGGAAACTTTTAACAACATACTTATAGATTTATTGTGTACTTTGGATTTAGGTTTCCATATGGTGTATGCATCCAGGTATCTATAAAGCTACTATTTTTCATCAAAGTAATCCACTCCATGGCAATGTAAATAATTTTATCATAAATTTTTTTAAATGTTCAGTGCACTGCAACTCAATCATTGATTTACGATATTCTCAGTTTTCTAATAAAATCTATTCCTACAAGTCAAAATCATTATCTTTTTCAAAGTGACTAGAAACTTGTTTAGTATAAGGTTTTTAAAATGGCAGGGAATTTGACTGTTTAACTAGACACACCACATTCTTTTCAATGTCTGGGAGTTTAAGGCTATACAGAGCTAGTTTGGATTGAGGAAGAAAACATTCCATCAATAACTCAACACACAGCTTTTTTTGTTTGTTTTTTGTTTTGTTTTGTTTTGTTTTGTTTTGTTTTGAGAACCTTCTTCTTATAGAGTTACATACTAGATACTTTGGCATATCCAAAGGTCTGGAGAGGGTATGGAATAACAATGCAATTCCAAGTGCCTGACCAAATGCTGTATATTCCACATAGCAGATACCAAAACACTAAAACAAGTTAAAATTCAATAAATTATAATGTTATTACATTGTTCAATAAAATATAATAGTATTTCTTTATTAAAACCCAAATATATGAGAAAATGAATACTTGAAGATAAATTAAATTTCATTGAACATGAATTCTCAGAATGGGTACTTTGAAACTTTTCAGTACATCCTTATAGACTTATTGCATTATAATGGGCTTAGAGTTCTAAATTTTTAACACATTACATTTGCAGCTAATTATCACACAGTCGATCCTCATTTTTTACAGCTCACATATTTACAAATTTTCCTGCTTGCTAAAATTTATTTGTAACCCCCAAATCAATCAATATTTGTGGCTGCTTTCATCATCATTTGTGAACAAGTGCACAGTGGCACAAATTTTGAATCTTCCAACTCATACATTCCCAGCCCACCACCTTACTTCAGCTCTCATCCTGTAAATAAATGTCCTGTTCATAGTGTAATTACTGCCATGTTTTTTTGTACTTTTGTGCTTTTTGTTAGGGATTTCACTATTTAAAACAGCCTTCAATCCTAACACTGAATAGGTATCTAGAGCTCTTAAGTGCAAGAAGGCTGTAATGTAAGTGCTTTATGAAAAATATAGTGCATTAGACAAGTTTCATTCAGACATGAGGTATAATGCTATTGGCCATATTCAATTTTAATTAATCAACAGTATATATTAAATAAATGTATTTAAACAGTAACACACATAAAACAAGATTACGCATTGATCAGTTAACAAAAGTGTGACCAGAGGCTCACAGGAACCTAACTCTGTATTTCCCCTAGGAGCCATGGCTCAGTATTTGCTAATTCAGTGTTTGTAGTGACTTCATAGAACATAACTACTGCTGATAATGATAATTGATTGCATATTTATACTGGGAGTGCCAAAAAAAATGTACACAAGTGGACACTTTGGTCAACGTTGCTCAAGCAGTAATTTGCCATAATCAGAAATGTCTGGACACTGACAATAACCACTTTGAACACCTCTTGTAATTGCAGAAGTCAAACATGACTTGTATTCATCTTTTGTTATCGGTATATATTGTTACAATTTTAATATAGTTTTTTCCTTGCTTAAAATGTGTATACATTTTTTGGCACCCTCTGGGTGTGTGTGTGTGTGTGTGTGTGTGTGTGTCTGTGTTCTTTAAAATAAAACAAAATCCAGGAGTTATCAAAATCGAAAACCTTTTAAAATATCTACTCACAGAGAAAATATTGTAGGGGAAAAGCAAAAATAACATTGGGTTTTAATTGTGCATAATATTTTTAGCCATTGAAATTTCCATAAGGAGTTTTAGCACATGCAGTTAATTTGCATGAGAGGCAGCTGGAGCATATTGGCTCTTTCAAAGCCACTATGATTTATCAGCTCAATAATGCATGAGCTTAGACAAAGTTATACAACTCTATATTTTTAACAAAGTGATAGAGTAAGAAATTTGCTAAAGCAGCCATTCCAGACCCAAGTGACTAAAAGGAGGTTAGATCATTTACACAAACTGGAACACAATTCTACAGTACTGTTTTATTTTTGGTCTCAGATATCTTTTTTCTGAAAATAATATTTCATTTGGATAAAGTACCAGTCTGACGAGCAGATAGTCTAAGTCATTGACAACATGTATTCTTATATGTTATTAGACAATATGGAGTGAGTCAATTAAAAATCTCCACTAACGTGACCTCTGGAATTAGATTCGTCTTGCATAGACAGTGTATAAAGATGAATAAGCTATTTCTGTTTCTTCAATAAAATATAATGACATTTATTTATTAAAACCTAAATTTCACTTGACAAAAAAAATGGCTTCTAGGAAATGTCTTTTTTAGAGTCAAGTTTATGTCTCTTACTGAGATTTGAGGAGAATGTAGCCAGACATCATTAAGAAGCAATTGTTATAGCAGAGTTATGGGTTACAGAAATTTCATGCATGGACTCTGAGGTCAAAGGCAGCAATATGGAGAATATAGAGAAAATAATGAATTCAAAACATTGTAAATGAAAAATTAATTGATAGGACAATATGCAATTACCACTGGGATAAAAAAGAGAGATGAATTATTTGTAGATTCCAAGATTTTGTAGCTAGGTATCTAGAAGAATAACTGCATTTGTCTTAGAGCTGATATAAAATTTTGAATTTCACCATTAGAACTCATTTTAGGCATTCACAGCTATAGACTATAAACTTTAATGTCTAATATGCTAACTCTACAAAATACCAAATGCCCATCTTATTCTACACACTTCCACCCACTTTTCTCTTATAATATATAGAAAAAAGGAAAATAAGAGATGAATTTCAATGAAACATTTGTACCTGCTCATCCTATCTGCCAGAGTGTCTTAGATTGGCAGGTTGAAGCCAAGAATTGGTCCCATAACCTCACACAATAGGTGTGGTGATGTGTGGCCAAGAACTATGGTGAGTCTTCCACTCTATAGTCCACTGATGTGTAAGAATAAATCAAGCATCAAGCTATAAAATTACTTTGTTTCATTTAGGTTAATATTACAATGAATACCAAGTCAAATGACTGACAGGTGAACCTGAAATTATTTACTACACAGCAGCCACAAGACGAACTGAATGAAACCTCTTCAACATTTGGGTTTGGGGAGGCAATCACAAACCCCTCATTTTATAAATGGGAAAGGTGAGACTGCAAGTTGTACATTTGATTAGTGCAGGCATGAAAATAGGAACCAAGTCCTCTACATCATATCATACAGTCTCAAAGTTGGATGACCTCTTTAAGAGATCAACCATTCTCTAGACCAGCAGTTCTCAAACATTTTTGTGCCTCAGAATCACCTGGAGGACTTCGTACAACAGAGACTGCTGGGTCCACCCCCAGACTTTCTCATTCCATACACCTAGGATGGGACCAAGGAGTTTATATTTTGACATGTTCCCCAGTGATGCTGATGTTGCTGGTCTGGAGAGCACACTCTGAGAACCACTGCTCTCGACCTTCTCATCTAATGTTCATCCTCCTCCAACAACTTTTCTCTCCGGGAAAAATGGACCTTGCCCTGAAATGCCCAAACACAATGCTTCTCAAAAAACACATGATCTGAGATATTGTGACAGTAAGGGCCTACAATCACATAGGTAGAGCAATTTTATCTAATCAGAAACCAAAGTGTACTTCACTAGACATATATGATGTGGTTGTTCTGAAATGATGGTTAAGAGCTATAGACTATCTGCTTCTCCTCCCAACGTGAAAACTTGTTGGACTTTAAGCAAGTTGCATTATTAAGATTTGTCTGGATGCAAATAAAGGTGACATTTGGCTGCCTTTTTTCTCCAGATATTGAAATAATGTCGAAATAATTATATAGTGGTAATATTGGTTATTGAAAGTCAAGGTACAGAATTTGACAAACAGATATATATATATATATATATATATATATATATATATATATATATATATTCACACACACACACACACACTGAAAATATCATCAAGAGGTAATAGAGGTGAGACAGTAAGTAGGGGTAACTGAGTATCATTAGAATAAATGATCTCAATACAAAAACCAATTATTGTATAACCACCATGTGCAAAACACTGCACGTGGTACAGAGGAAGATGCTGAGAAAGAACTAGCCTACCCTCAAGAAGCTTGCCATGACTGACATCTTACAGATATTAAATTGATGCTGAGTATGTACATTACATGTGTGTATATGTGTGTAGGGTGTGTTTGAGTATGTATATGCATATACATTACATTGGGAAAATTTTAAGAAGTTTCTCAGAATGAACATTTAAAAGAATGTTCAACAGATACATTATTCCTCAAAAGAAATGACAGGGAAAAATTGGGTATTCTATAGAGTAATCATGATGAATTTTAATTGAAGGTGTCATAGAGTACCAAAGGGGCATCTGTATCTCTGAGTAAAAGGCAACAAAAATAGATTACAGACTTTATATACTGTTTCAAACATTTTACAAGTCTTTATCTACTTGTGCATCTACTGTACATCATCAGAAACTTGATACTTGGTCATGAGTACTTTGAACTATACAATGGTCTGTGTATATATCCCAGATTTCACAGGTTCAAATCTAATCATCAATCCTGACATTTGATTTTCAAATATATCTATGAAATCATATTAAAAGCATACAGAAACAATTTTAGTCAACTTTTTAACAATTCATTTGCAATACAATAATCCAATAAAGTAAAATAACATCAAAGAATATCACATCGTATGCCTTCATTTAATGGAAATGCACTATGAATGCAATGGTGTCTCCTGACGTACATGGATGAATCTCTTGATAATAGTATAGAAACAGACGTAATTTCTTCCTGAGGTTGAAATCTGCCAGGGCCTTCGCTGTCTGTCATGTAGAAGAACTGTGATGTTGAATATATTTGCAAGAGCAAGAAAGCAATTCAGCACATACAGAAAAAAATTGCAAGCCAACTGTCAAAAGGAAAAATGTGCCTTATCCACCAGTCACAAAAGGACATATCAGTATAACAAAATAGTATCATCTGTGAATGACAACGGTTTTAAATGTAAGATAAAATGGAACTTTGTATAAGTGTGCTGCAAGCGATTCTCTGAGTGCTAAAAGATTGGGGTGGGGGGAGCAAATTGCAAGAAAAGAAGAGACTATCTTGGGGAGAGTTGTTTGTCCCAATAGATATCTTGATGATAATTTCAACATTTACTTCTCCAGAAATAAATCTCTAATCTGCATATCTATGCTATCTTCTCTCAAGGGCTAGTCCTGAATCTTTAAATATCTTTCTGGGTTTCCACTGGAATTTCTAACCAGCCTTAAACTCAAAACAAAATTATGTACATCAGAATACATACATCTTTACAGATAAATGTTTTTATATTTTTTGGGTAGATACCAGGAGAGGAATTGCTGGATCATATGTTAATTCTATCCTTAATGTTTTTATAGTGTCTATACCAATTTATATTCCCACCAACAGTGTAGGAGGGTTCCTTTTTCTCCACAACCTCTCCAACACTTACTATTATTTGTCTTGTTGATGATAGTCATTCTAACAGCTGTGAGATGATATCTCATTGTAATTTTTTTTTAAATATATGTTTCCCTTAGCTTAACTGCCCATGACTTTGATTCTGTTACTGATGCTATAAGTCTAGGTAAGACTGAGTCACCTAGTTTGAAACACAGTGGCAGATATATGATACCTAACACCTCTTACCCTGTATTATTCTCTTTTCAAATAGTATCAGTGAGCCTTAATACTGTGGAATAGTATCTGAATTCCTTAACATGGCATTCAGGGGTTCTTCCAACAATCTAATGCCAATGTACTTTTTTCCCTCTCCCTATTATTCTACAGAAAGCTTGTACCCTAGCCAAAAAAATCTTCACTTTCTCCTTTAACTCCATGGCACCCTTCCTTATATACAGCATAATTCATTGCTGAGAGTGTTTATTTTCACTCTTCTCTGAGGCTTTCTTTGTTCAATAACATAAAATACTGCAGATAAAACAAATAAAATAAAGATTTTAAAAATGCCTAATGGAGTTAGTCATGAAAAGCTCATTGGTCGCCTTTGCCAGACCCATTTCATTGGTATTTCAGAGGGAAGAACTAGATGGCAGGATTCAGGAGTGAGCGGAAGACTGGAAACCAATGCTAGTGGTACAGCTCAAGAACATCGTGACCAACAGAAGGGAGCAGAAGCGGGTGGATCCTAGAGCAGAACGTAGGTTAAGGAAGGATTTTTTTGTTAATTGAAAACAATGGAGCATATTTAAAAACTGATTCAGAAGAGCCAATAGGAGGGAAATTAGAGGTACAGAAATAAGGTTGTGAATGGGCCACATGCATGAAAAGGTGGGAATGGATTGGAGCTAGAAAACTGGTGACAGTCTCAGGACAACGCATCTTTTTCATTATTTCAGAAGATGAGGAAAAGATAGATGCAGGCAAATAAAAATTACCAGGGGCTGGGGTGGGGGGATGAGAGAAATGTTGTTTAAGGGTACACACTTGGAACTAGTAGATAAATGATTCTTGGAGACCTAATACACAGTACAGTGATTATAGACAACAAAACTGTGTTATAAACATCAAACTTGCTAAAAGTCCAGATCTTAATTGCTCCCAACACTAGAAGAAATGATAATTATGTGATTTGATAGAAGTGTTAGCAAACACCACAATGACAATTATATTGCAGTATAAATGTATCAAGTCAACATGTTGTACACCTTAAACTTACACAATGCTGTATGTCAACTCAAAAAACATAACTAAATAAAATACTGGAGGTAGAAGAAGTTAAGAAACTCCCCTACCTGGTTGCTTCTGGGTTTGTTTGTTTGTTGTTGTTAGTGGTGATGGTATTGTTTGGTAATGTTGAGAGAGAGAGGAATTCAGAAGGATAGGTACTTTTAGAATAACAGGGAAGATTTCAAAATTTAGCTCTGGGGAACCAGTGAGGCAGTGCTTACAAGAATCCATAGAAAACTTCTCAGGTACTAGCAAGGGCTCAATTAGTGTTGGAGACGAGTACTCAGAAGGATTAGCACTCCAGATGTAGACGCTGGAGAGGCAGTCAGTAGGATTCATCTAGAACTGAATTTTTGGAATGATAAAAGAGAAAAAGTATTGATAAATTTGGTGAGAGTATTAGAAGCAATGGATCCTAGGCCAAATATAATAATAATGATGATAATAATAATAATTAATAAATGACTGTAGAGACCTGATCAAACAAACAAAAAAGTTGAGATATCAGCCAAATAAAATACCAGGTATGATGAGGCTAAAGAATTAAGACAACTGGAAATATTTGGCATGTAGTCAGAGCATTGGAAGTCTCTATTACATTTTTAGAAACAAAAGGGTTCCAAGTCCTGAAAAGGTGCAGTCATTGAGTTGTTCTTGCCAAATCCTATTCTCCACTTTTTCACAAGGACTCGGTAACTGATTGTTCTCTCTCTGAAACCTTTCTTCTATACATGGATCTCTCATAGAATAGGATCAATACTTATCACATTGGGTCCATTCTTGGATCTTAACCAAAACCTGGAAGCTTCCTTGAAAATCTGAAGGGACTCTCATTCTCCCACAAAGCATAGACCTCAAAGGCAAGAGGAGAGATTGGTTATTGGTTTCTGGTCCTGCATCCAAACTATTATTTTTCCTCTAATGTCTCAAAAATCTACCCTCCTAAGGCTCCTATTATTCCACAACAGTAAGTCCTCACTTAATGTCATTGATGAGTTCTTGGAAACTGCGACTTTAAGCAAAACAACATGGAACAAAACCAATTTTACCATGGGATAATTGATATAAACAAGAGTCAGGCTCCTATGGCAGATTTCTGGTCTCAAAAACATCACGACACTTCTAAATAAAGATCCCAAAACACTTAGTCAAGTCCTATAACATCCCCAAAGAGGAAAGAAATTAAAGGGTTTTTATAAGATTTGGGGCTTTGGGTTCAAGTGATTTAAGTGGTCATTCAAGTCATCTTTCAAGAGGCCACTAGTTAGGATGGCAACGTTTGTGGCATAGTAGTTTTGCATCAGTTGTGTTTCAGGAAGCTAGGTGATGCCTCCACCCCAGGAGGCCCAGAGAAAGGGCCTAGACGCTTGGATTCTTGGCAGCAAGCAGGAAGGAATTCAAGCACAAGCCAACATAAAAGCAAAGCAAAGATCAGCTTATTCAAGCAAAGGAGAAGAAGGTTAGTTCATAGATAGAGCAACAGCCCTCCTGTGGAGGCTTAAGCCTATTATTGGTGTCCCTTTAATTAGGGGCTCTACATTCAAATTTGTAGGAGGAATATTCGGGGATTTCTTGGGAAAAGGCGGAGATTTCTCAGAAGAGTTTCCTTGGCTGTTTTGTGTCTTTTTGTGGTCTTTCCAGTTTCTGACATTGGGGGCACAGGGTGTGTCTTTTATCATGCGAATGAATTGTAATGAGCATATAATGAATCTTAGGGTCACTGCTAAGTGAAATTTGTTGCCATGTTGGTTTTAGAGGGTCGCAGCTGGTCTTAAGCTGGATCCCAGGCCACCCACTGTCCATCCCGCTTTGGGGTCTGGCCTTGGGGTCTGGTGATAAGTTTCAGAAGAGCAAAGATTTCTTGTCCGGTAGTCAGCCCTGCCCCCTCAGCCTGCCTTCCGTCTACCTCAGGTGGACACAACAGACCAAGGGTCCTGAAAGAAGTCTTGATGAGCTGATTTTTGTCCTAATAAATATGCTCTTAGTTAAAGTAAGAAACCCGTTGTCCTGTTTCTCCGATAGCTATTTTCCCAGGTAAGCACAATGTTTGCCTGGATAAATCAATGTACATGATTATCCTGAAACAAAGAGTGACGTTTTTATATTGGTTTGAAGTCTGATCGTCCTGGGTAAGAATTTTTAAGAGCAAACACTTAAGATATGTTTATACAGATGGCCTCAGTTTTCACGGAGTTGACCAAAAGGAGAAAAGATTCTGGTTGAATAATTTTTCCAGGACAAAAATCACTCCTTGGGAGGAATAAGAAATTGTATCATCAATTCTAACCTACTATTTTGTTCTTGACCATACGGCAAATGGTTTCCAATACTTTGTAATTTGATCTAACAACCAAAGTCAGTTCTCTAGAAATAAAAGAAAAGCCGGGTTGGTATCATTCTTCTCTATGACTTAAGACTCAGCTTTTAGGTATTTGGCAGACAAACCTCTCCCTTACGGAAGAAAAGTATTTCCAAGATGAGGTTCTCATAAGAGTTCTTCCTGTCCATCACAGCTCCCCTGCCTACTTGCACTCTACAGCTTTCATACAAGAAGTTTCCTCGACAAACCTGCCTTTCCTCCTTCCTTCTTTTGATTCAATTTCTTTGAAAGCTGGCATGAATAAATTCTCTAGCCATCCATCTCCCTGGAGCCATTTCTCTTAGTCATTCTCTTTTCCTTCCTCAATTGGTAAGAGATATTTGTCCCCTCCCTTGCACTCAACAGCCACATTTCCAAAAGTATTTCATCCTTTTGGCTTTCATAATGGAAATGTTAAATTTTCCACAGAGGACATGCCCTGGAGGGAAGTTTTTCTCACACCCTAGAAAGAATGTCAGTTAATATTTAGACACAATTAATTAACAGTAAACCCTAAGGCAAACTTTGCTATTAGGAAAATCAGACCATATCCCAGATTAAATGAAGGGCCGCTTCCCTGACCAAGTCAGCAGATGTTCTATTATCAGCAAAGACTGACATCACATGCTTGGTGGATGGAGACAAAGATTAATTAAGAATATTTAAAATTTATGGCCAAAACAGCATCAGACTTTCTGAAGTCTCCAAAGTTTCCTTATCTCCTGAATTTCTCTTCATATTGTTCCTCTATTCTACCACATCCCAGGTTTCAGTTCCTGATTTCTAAAAGGCTCAGTCACAGTGAGTTCTTCTCAGACCTTCCCTACAGTATTTAGCCTACAATGATTTGAGATTTTATGGCCCCCTATTCATTGAGAATTTGTCAAAGATAGCCCTGTACAGGTTTTTACCTCAGTGAGTATAGGAGGCTAGATATGGTTGAAACTGATGCTTGAAAGTTTTATTTTGACTTTGTGAATATCATGAAAATAAGCACAAGGTAAAACATGCTTTTTACAAGGTAGTAGCTGGAGTTTACTCAGCCCAAGAGTGTTTGTTTTTTCATTTCTTCTTTGTTCTGGAGTAAATCCCTGAAATGAGTTTATTCCATAATAAATATTTAATGAATGCCTATTGTTTTCTAGCTACTCTGCAGGATTAAGTAATGAATTCAAAAGTGTGTAAATAAGTTACTGTGTAAGAACGCCAGAATACTAGAGGTCAGTATTAGGAACCCCAGTGGGCCTACCGCCAATGTTGAGTTTCATCAAAATAAACATGACCTTTCATATTTCATTCTCCTTATTGTTTTGTCTCAATTGGTTCATAACTCAGGTGAAAAGAAGGGTGTTATTTAATTGATCAACCCTCAAACTTCTACAAAGCGGAGAAATAACTATGATAAAGGTTTAGGGCTCCAAGCATTTAAGAGAATTATAGAAAGAAAAGCAAGTATTTCTAAGTGGGGCACAAGCAGTTACAGCAAGAGAAAAACAAGGAAGATTTCTTTAGATTGTAAACTCATGGAAGACAAGGGTCTTGTCTGTTTGGGCTCATTTATTTTCCCAGCATATAAAGTATGAATTCCTGGAAAAGTAGAGCCTTCAATGAGCAGGATTCAGAATGTGGGACAGAAAGGAAGACAGAGATGAGAATCTTTAAGCAGAGGAGGAATAACAGATAAATGTGCAGAGATGACAAATACATGTTTCTTCTAAGAACTGAATAGAGCAACGATGCTCACTTCATCGAAATTTGCTATCAAAAATGAAAGCATAAAATATATTGAATTCAGAAAATGTACCTACCTTGTCATATTGTTTTTCTTCACAGGAGCCAGGGACATGTCTATTACTTACATATTTAAGTGAAACAATTATGATCAAGAATAATTTTGTACGCATGTTGTAGAATCAGAAGCAAGTCAAGGATTTATTTTTGATTTTATGATATGTAAAATGTGGCAGAAATCCCCAAACAGCATTCTGCACTCAACCCATTGTTTTAATGAACTATAAACTTCCATTCTATAATAGTCATACTGATACAACCACTAAGAATACCAGGTTAGAAGCAGGTTTGATGCCAAACTTAGTAGCTATGTTGATTAAAGAAGATGTTGCAAAATATTAAATTTGCATCCTTTACAAATGCATTTCCTCATCTGTCTTTATTTCAAAATAAAGTGGCCACCTCTCCTGCCCCAATTCCTCTTAATTTTACAGTCAGCAAATCACTCGGCCCTGTAACTTCTGCCCACTGAGGATCCTACCGACGTAGGGTACAGTGTGACAGTCCCTAAAATAACAACAGGCCCTGTTTTATTCTGCAGACTTTTAAAGCAGCAAGGCTCTGAAACTATGATCAACAAAACTTTGTTTGTTGCCTATTTAAAAAAAATTTTTTTTAACAATTTTTTTTTTGGGGGGGGGAAAGAATAAGAAATGAACTCTCCAAAGAACAAAGAAACCATAGGCTCTAGATATATTTTAAGCCTAAGGAAAGTTAGAAGCTAGAAGAAAATATGAGTGGCAGGACACATACAGTCGACCTTTAAAGGTTTGATTTCTGTTTTAAGTTCTGTAAATGCCCCCGGCTTCCCCCCACATAAAATAAAAAAACCTGACTTATGTTCAAATGTGGCCTTCGCCCTTCACCCTAACACCAAACACCATGAGGAAGAGAATTACTGGTGGGAAGGCGACATGTCTACAAAGATAAGAATATCCATCCCACTGTACCAGCTGAATCAAAGACGGAGCTCTGAGGTTTGAGCTGGGTGGAGAATCACGATGTAGTGGAATGATTCTTAAGCATGGGGGTTAGACTCAGACAGTGTTTTTCTGCAGAGCTGACGCAGAAGCTGCCACCTCACCTCCACGTCGTGCCATCCTTTGTGAAGTGCCTACCAAGACCTTCCATTTGACCCTGTGTTAAGTTAATACTTGTTTCATCAGAAGCTGGAGTCCTCAGATCAGTAATATTCTGGCTGTGTCCATGTTAGTGTTACTAAGCAATGCAGAATGGAAGACATTACTAGGCAAATTGAAAGGGAAAAAAAAAACAGCTCACAAGACAAATCTACTTTAATATAATATATTTAGATAATGAAGAAAAAAATGACCTTATTAGTAGCTGAAAAGTACAGGTATGGGCCGGCGAAGTGTCACATTGGTTAAGAGCTGGCTTGGGATGCCAGAGGGCCCCAGTTCAGATCCCACATATGAGGGCCAGTGACACTGCCCTCTACAGCTAAGATGCTGAACAACAGCTCAACCTGGAGCTGGGCTGCTGTGAGTCACCGGCATAGGTGTAGGCCGCAGTCTCCTGCTGCAGTGGGTTGCCATGGGCTACCGTGTGTAGCCAGCAGCCAGCATGAGCGGCCAGCAGCCACAGTGAGCGGCCATCCAGAAGCCGGCGACTGATCTGCCTCACTCGGGAAGAGCACAATAATGGTGCCAACTTGGGCCAGTTAAGCAACGTCCTCCACAACTAGACTGAAGAACAAAAGGACAGCAACTTGTCTGTTCCCCTTCCCCCAATTCCCCAGCGCTGTTCCCATCCCCCAATTTCCCAATAAAAAATCTTAAAAAAAAAAAAAAAGGTACAGGTAATTGAGTCAATGCTCTAGTCTACTTTGAGATGAGCTAAGTTTTATTCTCTGCTCAGGTACACTTTAGTTCATCACCAATTTCTGCATGTTCAATATTATATTTTTGCTAGTCATTGCAGTGGCAACAATTTAAGAAAGCAGCAATTAGTGTGGATTCTCATTCGTCATTCAAAATCCTGATATAAAGTATTTTGAAATCTACTAAAATTATCAAACTCATATAGCCCCATGAGTTTGTATATCTAATAAATACAGTTATTTCTGAATCAGTGAGAAATAGACAATACTAATAGAAATATGGTAAAAATATGAATATACAGTGTGCAAATCAAGTAATACAAATGGACAATAAACATGTTTAAACTCAGTAATAAATTTTTAAATATCAAATTAAAATGAGATACAGTAGCATGTTTATCAAATTGGCAACTAAGAGAGATAAAGGACAAAGAAAGAAAAAGGATAATACCAAGGCTCTTGGACTTTGCACACAGCTATTCAGAGTAAAAACACCTGTGACCTTTCTAGAAGGCAATTCAGCATGCTACAGCTGAAGTTTTTTGTCCCTGCACACTCTGTCCCTGCAATAGTACATCCAAGCTTCATTCTAAATAGAATACTGAGCATGGAGGCAAAAAATTAGCTTCAGGGATATTCTCATTTCTTTACACAATTGCAAAATTTGGAAACAAATGTTATATCCAAAAATCAGAATTGGTTGAGTAACTTGTGTTAAACCCATGTAATAGAACATTATGCAATGATGAAAAATGATATATCTATATGTTTTATGTAAAAATAAATGTGTTGATATAAAGAGAAGATATGTATCATGCAATACATTGGGGGAAAAGCAGTCATTTTACAAAACAGTATATAAAAATAGTCTCTCCTTTGTTTGTAAAAGTGTATATATCACCAAAATGTTAACATGGGTTACTTTGAGTTGCAGAATGTTACATATTTTTAGTTTTTGACAAGTAAAATACGTGTGATATAATTTCTTTTTAATTGACATTGAACCGTTCAAAATGAAGTGATGATTGCACATAAGCTAAAGTAAGGAGCAGAGAAATCAAATTGTTAGCACCACATCATGAAGTACACCAAGACATTTGGTTAAAACTATGTGAACTTAACCCCAAATAACTTTACAAAAATACAAAAAGAAGGCATTGTCTGCTGATTGAACATTTTGTTCTTTAATACACAATTTAGGAAGTTTTGCACTTTTTATTGGAATGCTTTAGTCAAAATATGACTGCTATGGAGTTTTGACCAATCACTTAGGAACAAGAATTGAAGTCTTTTCTCGTGTGTATTGGATTTTAATGCTAGCCTATATTGCACAATACTTTCAGTAATACTTTATAAGCATTAATGGAATTCCATTTACTTTCCTAAGCAAAAGATGTCATATAAATTTATAAAGATGATAATGACATGCTGTTATAAAAGAAAAACACATTGTTATTTATAATTCTCTTTCCCGATGGTATTTCTGTATGCTAAACTGAAGTGGAGGTTTTGCCTGAATTATCAGGATATTGCCACACTTCCAATCTTTGCATTGCTCGGAAATATCTGACATATGGGCCTTGCCCAGGGTTGTTTAAAAATGTAGAAAATGCCATGAGGGTAATATAGACATTCTACCTAATTCAAATGTACCTCTCATTATTTATGCATTCATCCATCCATCCGTGCCAACACAGTTGAGTTTTTAAGATCCATTTCTCCCCTACTAGGATCTCTTCTTCTTCCTTTGGTAGCTGACTGCATTTCACAGGCCTGCTTTGATACAGGCACTTGTCTCCCACTCTCTTTCTACCTCAGCTGACATGTCTTTAATTTCATAATGTCTTTAGTCTTGTAATAAATGGATTTTAAATCATATACTAACTCCATATAGTTAGCAGTGGCCCCACGAAATGATTTATTAGGGATTCTAAGGGGGGGGAAGGATTCTAATTATATCCCAATTCATTTGGAAAAACTTCCATGATTGATTAGTAATGCTTGCCATTCATAAAATTGAGGGGAGGGATGAAGACAGCTACAGTAAATTTTCATTTTCAGGGTGGACATTTCTAGCTTGATCCTTCATCCTCCTCGGTCCCTTTCTACCACATGATTTGCTGCTTTGGAATCATCCAACTGATACCCTGATTTTTTTTTTTAATGTGTCCTGGATCATCCAATCAGTGCCCTGGAACGTTTCCTATGTGGAAGCTGGATGCAAACTGTCGCTTAGCCCCAAATTCCTCTTCCTCATTAGAAGAAACCTTTCCCTTATATTGGATACTCTGTGAATATCCTTGTATTGTGTAAGCCTTTGCATCATATGGCACGTGGCCAGCATCACCAGCACATTTGCCCCAGTGGGAAGGGAACCAGGTCATCTCCTTTAGTATCAGAGAGCTCCTGCAGCCCACCACCCTCAGCTGGCTCTCAGGTAGGACCCCCCCCCAACCATATTATAGTCTACAAGTCATACATACACTGATCTTGCTGCATTTCTTCTTTTCATGAGTAAAGCGTTGTTCTGACCAGTGCCTTCAATGTTGAGTCCTCCTTGGAGACTCTGATCCTATAGAATACATTGGGCAGAGGTCTGTGGGCACCCACCTCTGGAGGTTGACAGTGGTCTGATTTGTGCCATCCAACTGCAAATTGGAGCCCTCACTTGGGGTTGGTAGAGGGCTCTTCCTGCTCATCACCTTCCATAAATAATCATCAATTCCTTTTTTTAAAAGTCTATAGCAGAGCCCACCCTGGCACCTCTCAACATAAAACACACCCTCACTTACAAGACAACTGCTAGAACTGCAGAGCTGAACAGCGAAAAGCTATAGGCAACAATACTCAATGTCCAACCCTCCCAGGGAGCCGCCATGTTGGATTCCACAGAAAGCAATGTCTTTCAAGCTATTTGTATCTCTGGTTCATATTTAGGAAAAAAGACTTCCCAAAGCTTTAATGGGCAATGAATTACAATGTTTCCTATAAGTTTTTTTTTCTTTTCATTTTTTTTTCATTTTCTTTTTTCCCTATATTTGAAATGTAGCTTAAACAATGATATCAGTCAGAAAGTCACCCCAGGAAGAGCCAGCTCAACTCTTTTCTTAAAGTACCTGAATACAAATGAACACAAAGCAGGAGTTAAATGCCACTGAAGACTGGTAACCATTTGAACTGAGCAAGATTTTAAGCAATTGCATAATATTGCCTCCAGCAACAAACCTTACCTAATCATATGAGTCCACATCACTTCAGCACAAATATAAACATTGCAAGAAAAAGGCACATTCAGCCTTGAACCAAAAGCAACAAGATGCCTGCTGGAAAACACTCCTCTAATGTACAAAGAAGAGGGTAAAAGCACCAAGTTATAAAAGGAAATTCTACCCAGGGCTTTCTAGGCAAATAAAACAGGGCTCATTTTTTAATTGGATTGTTTTGTTCATATGTGGGATGTAAAACTGAAAGCAACAAATGAACAAGACAAACAAACAAAAACTCATAGACACAGATAATAGTTTAGTGGTTACCAGAGTGTAAGGGGGGAGAGGGTTGGTAGAGGAGAGTAAAGGGTATGAAATACATGGTGATGAAAGGAGAACTGACTCTGGGTGGTGAACACACAATGCAGTATATAGATGATGTATTTTAGAACTGTACACTTGAAACCTATATAATTTTACTAAACAATGTCACCCCAACAAATTTAATAAAAAGAAAAAAAAATGGGACTAATGTGCTGCAAACAATTAATTTTGCTTCCCATGAAAGAAAAAAAAATGCCTAAATTTTGCATTTGCCATTAGGAAAAAATTTTAAATGTTGGTTCAGTTTTAAATATTGATTATAATGTTACATATGTGAATACATGTTAGGCAATTAAAACAATACCTTGTATGTGATAAGTACTCTATGATTTAGCTATTATTATTATACCCCTCTTATTAATTCAGAAGTACCTGTGACTACTCCACGTGTTGGTCACAAATTTATTTAGGTCAGGAAAGCTGTACAGGGGAAAGTGTAATAGGCCAGGCTTCAAGAATCTCAAATTCTAGCCTATGTACATACACCAGTTTTTGCTGTGACACTGAGCACCTCACTTTGCCTATTCAGGTCTCATTTGTACTCGTCTTTAAAATGGGAAGCCTATGCTCCATGACTAAGCCACTCTCCATAAACTATCTGCTCCTTCTGTGGGAACAGACAATGCTGGTCTACACTGGAAGACTGTGAATGTGCTTGAAAGAGAAGGCTTCTTCCTCCATGGAAAAAAAAAAAAATCCTCCCTAAAACAAAAATAGCCACTCTTCAAATAGTTTAGCTTTAGATTTCCCAGTGTTCATGACCGTGAATTCTTTTGTCCAAGAAGGCCACCATACTATGATCACCAGAAACAGACATCTTATCATAAAGGTGTTTATGAGACAAACCTTCAGTTCTCTGAATAGTCATGAGAACAAGGGCACTAGCTACATACATTCTTATGGAAAAGCCAATTAGAGGTGTACTTAATGTAGAACCTTGAACAGTCTGGAAAAGATGGGCTGAAAAAAAAACAGTCTGGAAAAGATGGGCTGAAAAAAAACAGTCTGAAAGGAGACAGTGGTAGCAGTAAGGAGAATTGTTGCACATGGACAGTTTTATCTACTTAACAATCCTACTCAAATCTAACCTTCATAGTAATTTTAATTCCTGACACAAGTCCTCAAGGAGAGCACAGTCTTATGCCCTGGTTACTCCTGTTTTCTCAGTATGAGAAAACATACTGAGACATTTTTCAGTTTACTCCTGTTTTCTCAGTATGATTGCTAAGAGCACCCTCTTTCTCTCTCACAAATGCCCTGGTTTGGATGATAATTCATATGGTCATACTTTTTATAAGCAGAGTAAAAAAATAAATTTAAAAAAGTGAACGATAAGGCTATAGTTCTCTTTCCTTAACAAAGCAGCACCCAATAAACTAATCTGTAACTTCCCTCTTCTTCTCCGCCATCAGAATGACCTATTTCCTTACAAATACAGGAGAAAAACAGAAATATCTATACACACAAGGTAACTTCTTATAGAGGTTAGAAAATAGGAATTCAAGGTTGTTTCATCTTTACCTGGACTATGATGTCATATGTCTGCAAACATCTAAAGTGAACAAAGTGGATGTGTATGCCACTGAACTTGGATTCAGGGCTTACATGCACACTGTCACTCCACCAGGGAGTCAGGACACCTTCAGAGTAACAATTTCCTCAATGCGGGACCATGTTTCTGCAGTCCCTCATATTCTCCTCTCAATACATGAAAGATTTTGTCACCTACTTTGTCACAGCAATTCTTGAATTCCAATTGTAATGGACTGTTTGAATTACCAAAAGGGGATTTCTACACAGAACCAAGATCCAGAGGCTTTCCATTTGTGACTGCCAAATTGATTCTGCAAATATTTTAGTTTAATGACTTATATTTCAAATTATTATTTGGTTCCATGATTTTAGGAACTGTAAGGATAGTGTGCTTTTGTCCAACATGTCAGGTTGTTAAAATTATTTAAAATTCTCTGCGCCTCTTTTTTTCCAAATCTTTTTCAGTGTTATAATACTAGATACTGAAATTCCTTCCAATGTACTTTGTAAGAAGGAGTGAACTAGTAAACCTTTCAAGTTACCTAAATAAAAAGAAATTATGGAAGAAAACCCACAATTATTGGAATATACTATCTACCAAGTACACTGAGTTAAATATTTTTCTTTTGTTTATCTTGTTAATCTTCCTGAGAGTCTGGCAAAATAATCCCCTATTTTACAAATGAGGGAACTGAGCTCCAGGGGGTAAATTGTCTAAGATTCCACATTTTACATTGTGGATGATTTACATTGGATGGTAAATCTGGGGCTCCAGCTAGGATCGCAAAGCATGTGCTTTGCCACTTCTCTCTGATACCACTCAAATTTCTTGAGTCCATAAAGCATTTGCACTACAATCCTAAGGGACAAAACTAGGATTCCAAATGCAGGATTATCTTGTGCTAATATTTTTTTTTACATTGAAAATAATTTATTATTAATTTTCCCGATATTACTGGCTTGGAAGGATACTCAGAAATAATAATTATTTATAGTTTATACAAGCAGTAAATGTGATTCAGCATCGTATAATAAAAAACAAACTACAAAAATATATTCTGCACTCATTTGATTTCTACATAACCCATGATCAGTGAAGAATCTTATGGTAATACTTTAAAGCCATTGCCTGGATACTACTTTCTCTTATAAAAGGGAAATAATACATATGATAGAGCTTTGAGGATTTTTCAAAATTTTATAAATATAAGAAATTATTTCTTCTATTAAAGTAAGAATGGTGTAATTAGGCATCTCTACACTCTGTTTAATCTATGATCTTCTAGCTTCATATGTAAAGCTTCTGAGTGACTGAGCTATGGGAAAGATTCCTATTACCAAATTCGATAGTGAGTCCAGTCTGCTTTATTTGGTTGACATTTCAGCTACCAATTCATCAAACTTCCCAAGCTTGTGGATAATCTCAATGCCAAATGGATTCAAACACTCCGGATATTTCATCATGAAAACAAATATGGGTTGGAAGAAGAGGAACAAGGAGATAACTTTATATAGATTGAAAGATTTTGGATCTTGTAATGACAAGTTTAAAATAATAAAACAATAGTAAAATGCTGGTATGAAGGGCAAGTACTTGTACAGTAAATGCTTCTCTTCCCAAAGTAAATTGAAAATCTTCCTCAAATATTCCCATTACATCTCTCTTACTCTGAAAAAGACACAACATCACTTCTTGATATTCCTGCCAAAAATGTATGACATGAATCTAATCATTAGGAAACACTAAACAAGTCCAAATTGAAAGATAGTTTGCTCCCTTCTAAAATATTTAGGAATAGCCTATACTCTTCTAAAATACTAATGCTATGAAAGACCAAAGAGATTTGTCTTTTTTTATGAATGACAAACTGTTCTCTCACCCGAACTCATCCCTGCCAAAAAAGGAGACTAAATGGGCATGATCACTAAAAGCAATGTGTGACACTCTGTTGGATCCTGGACCTGAATTTTTTTCTTTTTCTATAAAAAATGAAGCATAAAATTTGAATAATCTTTGTAGATCAGATAATATTGTATTAATCTTAATTTCATGATTTTATCATCACACTGTGGTATGTTAGAGGATATTTTTGCTTTTCTGAAATACAATAATGACACTGATTCTTCAATTTCCTTGCAAATGTTTCAGGAAGAACACACACACACACACACACACACACACACACACATATACATACATAGAAAGAAAAAAAACAGAAAAAAGAGACAAAAGAACAAGGCAAAGAGAATGAAAAACAAATGTGGTAAAATATTAACCATATTTGAAGAATCTAGGTGAATTGTATCTGGGAAATTGTTGTACTACTTTTGTAGCTTTTCTGTATATCTGAAATTGTTTCAAAATTAAAATTTTTTTAAAAAGTGAAAAAGTCTTCCTGAGTGAGACACCTATCTCCTGCACAAGATTAAAAAAGTTTTCCCTCTCTCTACAGCACATAGCCCTCTATTAGTAGATGCAAGATTCTTAATAACCTACTGGCTGGTGGAGAGATGGATTTAAGTGCATGTAATTTAACCTAAAATTGAAAGCTATGGACCACATTCAACTGCTAAACATGTTTTATTTGTTCCCCTCCTTATTCCAACATCTGAAATTTTTCACCTGATATTAAAAAGTCTAGAGGGCTTCCAGTCAAGATGTCATTGAAGGTAAATGCTGTGCTCACATCCTCCCATGAACACATCAAAATTCCAACTAAACTACAGAACAACCATCATCAAGAATCACCTGAAGTCTAGCTAACCAGAAGTCCTATAACTAGGGATATACAGAAAAAGCCACGCCAAGACTGGTAGGAGGGGCACAGATGCCGAGTGGCTGGTCCCACACCCATGTGTGGTGGTTAAAAATTGGGAGGGATATCTTGGCTGTGGAGGTCCTCCCTGAGGAGCAGGATCCCAGCCCCACACCAGACTCCCCAGCTCAGGGTTCCAGTGCCAGGAAGAGAAGTCCCCATAGCTTCTGGCTGTGAAAACCAACTGAGATTGTGGCTGAGTGAGGTGGAAGATTTGTGGAGTCCCAGGGGCCCCTCTTAAAGGGCCCAGACTTACTTTTTTTTGTTTTTTTTTTTAATTTTTTTATTGTTAGTTTCAGGTGTACAGAACAATGCACTAGTTATCCTTTTCACCCTCACAAAGTAACAACCCCCTTCCCCCATCTACTGCCCTCCCACCGCCGATATCGTATTTATCTATTACAATTCCATTGACTCCATTCCCACTCTCTACTCCATGTCCCGTGACTATATGTATATATAATTATAGTTGACATACAATATTATTCAACATCAGCTTCAGAAATACAGTGCAGTG
>NW_017732099.1:137648-142374 GCF_001890085.2 Hipposideros armiger | reverse complement strand
CCTTGTCATAGACTAACTGCCCGTATATGCCTGGATTTAATTCTGGGCTCTCTATTCTGTTCCATTGATCTATATGCCTATTTTTATGCCAGTACCATACTGTTTTGATTACTGTGGCCTTGTAGTACGTTCTAATGATTACAGACTTACTAACTGATGGACTCACTCACTCTGAGTTTCAGTACTAGGGCAGTATCTCGAAAGACACCAGAGGTGTATAGGGAGGAATCGAATCGTATGGCTTCAGGGTTATTGTCTAGAGGGGCAGCTTTCTCCCAGACAGAAGAGTTGGCAGAAGTCATTGTTCCTTTTTTGAGCCCTCCTCCTACACAACCTTCACACACAGGTGGGCATTTCCATCAACCTAGCTAACACCATCACCCCAGCCAGAGGTTTCCTTGGGACTCCACCCTACCCAACATGTGGGCCCACCCAAGCTGCTTCCAATGGCTTTTTCATACAAACAGCCTGTCTTGGCTCATGTTGTGGACTTTCTATAAATCTCTCAAAGGTTCACAAACCCCAAATGCTACCATACTCTAAGGGTCTGCTTGCCTACATGCATCCAAGCCAAATAAGATATGAATAGGAGATTGCAGCAAAGAAAGTAAGGGTTTATTTACAAGGAATTGGCACCAAGTTTGGAAACACAGGTGAGCTAGTGCTCTCAAAAACCTGGCTCTTCAATTGTCTGGACAGGATTCAAGATGGCACAGTAGATATGAGGTCAAACAATTAAGTTCACAAACTCATCCTAGGAAAAGTGCTACATACATCATTGCTGAATATCACTATAGTCACCTTTGAAGTACTACCGTTGGGAAGCTATGCACTGATGCCAGCACCTAGTCCACCCTTCACAGCAATTTTGGAACTCTTTTTCAGGAATGGGCATCAGAGATGTCATCATATTGCCCTTGATGTCCTGAATGTCATCAAAATGTCTTCCTTTCAATATTTCCTTTATCTTTGGGTAAGAAGGAAGTCATTGGGGGCCAGATCAGATGAGTAGGGAGGGTGTTCCAATACAGTTATTTGTTTACTGCCTAAAAACTTCCTCACAGACAGTGCCATGTGAACTGGTGCACTGTCATGATGCAAGAGCCATGAATTGTTGGGGAAAAACTCAGGTCACCTAGCTTTCTCACTCAGCATTTTCAGCACTTCCAAATAATAAACTTGGTTAACTGTTTGTCCAGCTGGTACAAATTCATAATGAATAATCTCTCTGATATCAAAAAGGGTTAGCAACATTGTTGCAACAAGTTTGCAAACTTAATTTTCCGACTTCATAAAGGTGGTGCTTGCTTTCTTTCATGACATTAAAATTACAGCTAAATTACATAAATCAACCTGGAGAGCCATCTGAACTCTAGCTGAACAGAAGTTCTATAACTAAGAATATAAAAAGCCACTTTGAGACTAGTAGGAGGGGCAGAGATGTGTTTGGAATGGGCCAGCCCCACACCTGCATGTGGCAGTTGAGAACTGGGAGGGATATCTCAGCTGCCAAGATTTTCCCCCAGAAGATCAAGGGACCCCAGCCCCAAACTGGGCTCCCAAGCCTGGAGTACCAGTGACAAGAAGAGGAACCCCCACATCTGGCTGTGAAAAACAGTGGAGTTTCCAACAATCTGGGTGAGGTAGAAGCTGCAGAAAACCCAGATGTCTTTTTAAAAGACCCACAAACAGACTCACTAGGTCACAGGCATTCACCTTGGGTTCCAGTGTAGGGACAGTGATTAGGAGTCAGAGACATACGGGGAGACACTGACTTGTGTGTCTTCAGGGTTAGGACTGTAGGGACATTTGCCATTTTTCCTGTGTAGAATTCTCCTCTCATGCAGCTGGTGGTCATATTTCCTGTATTGAGCTCTGCCCCACAAAACCAAATCTGAATCTGAATTGGCCTGGTGAAATCACTCCACTCTGGTGACTCCCTGGGATGCTGCCATGCCCTACTCAGGCAATTCAGGAGGCTCTTTGTCCATCGGCAACCAGCCCCGCCCATATTGCACTCTCTTGGACAACTCTTGGGCATTTGCAGACCCAAGGCAGGTAGGAGCTGACCTCAGTGTGCTCTGAGACTTGCTAAGTAGCTCTAGGCGCAGCACAGGCACCAAACTAGAATCTACATTGACCTGGTGAGCACCACTTGTCCCACATTGGTGACTCCCTAAGACTCCCCTCACCCAACTTCCAGACTGGATGAGGCTCTATCAGCAGCTGAACCTAATGAGAGCCTGCAGGTGGCAGCAGGCCTCAGGATGTCCTAGGCATTTTGTGAGTTACCCCAGGCATGGTACTAGTGGCAGCCATCCTCAAATTAGAGCGTCGCCTTTCCCATGCATCCCCAGGTCCAGTACAGGCAGCAACCAACTGTTAATCACTTTGTAGCTCCTACCAGGCAGCCCCTGGCCAGTCACAGGCAGTGACTGACCTGGGCCTACATCGGAGCCCCTCCCAAGAGGATCCAGAACCAACATACCTGGAGGTTGGCTTTGGACCATAGCAGAGTACCACCTGCATAGCCCCTCAAGAGGCACACCCAAAGGATGGTCTCAGCAGGCACCAGAGCCTGCTGGGACAAATTCCATTCTAAGGGGTAAGCCCTCAACACAGCAGCCTATAAGCTGTGGACATGACCAAACCCCACAGCTAGTCAACCTGAGGGTCAACTCCACCCACTGATGTGACAATAGCAATCAAGGCTCAACTGTAAAACGAGGGCACACACAAGGGACACTCCAAGAGTACCTGGTGCAAGTGACCAGGGAGACTGTGCCACTGGGCCCCACAGGGCACCTACTACATAAGGCCACCCGGCCAAGACTGGGGACATAGCAGATCTACCTAATATATACAAACAAACACAGAGAGGGATCCAAAAAGAGGAAACAAAGAGATGTGTCCCAAATGGAAAAACAGGAGAAAACTCCAGAAAAAGATAAACGAAATGGGAGGAAAGCATTCTAGCAGATACAGAGTTCAAAACAATGGTTATAAGGATGCTCAATGAACTTAGGGGAAGAATAGATTAACTCAGTGGGAACTCAACAAACAGGTAGTAAGCATAAAAAAGGACATAGAAATCATAAAAAGGAACCAATCAGAAATGAAGAACACAATAACTGAAGAAGCAGACTGGATGAAGCAGAGGATCAAATCAATGATTTGGAAGACAAGGTAACAGAAAACACCCAATCGGAACAGAAAAAAGAAAAAATAATTTTAAAATTGAGGATAATTTAAGAGACCTCTGGGACAACACCATCATAATAACATTCGTATCAGAGGGGTACCAGAGGAAAAGAGAAAAAGCAAAGAATTGGAAACCTATTTGAAGAAATATTGACTGAAGATTTTCCTAACCTGGCTAAGGAAATAGACATACAAGTTCAGGAAGCACAGAGTGTCCCAAACAAGATGACCCCAAACAGGCCCACACCTAGATACATTACAATTAAAATGGCAAAGGTTAAAGACAAAGAGAGAATCTTAAAAGCAGCAAGAGAAAGGTAGCTAGTTACTTACAAGAGAGCTCCTATAGATTGTCAGCTGGTTTCTCAACAGAAACTTTGCAGGCCAAAAGGGATTGACACAAAACATTCAAAGTGATGAAAAGCAAGGATCTACCACCAAAATTACTTTACCCAGCAAGATTATCATTTAAAATTGAAGGAGAGATAAAGAACTTTCAAGACAAGAAAAAGGTAAAGGAGTTCATCACCACCAAACCAGTATTACAACGATTCTTAGAGGGATTTCTTTAAGAAGAAGGAAAAAAATCAAAATATAAATAATAAAATAGCAATAACTGCATACCTACCTGCAATCACTTTAAATGTAAATGGATTAAATGCTCCAGTCAAAAGATATATAGGGTGGCTGAATGGATAAGAAAACAAGACCCTTACATATGCTGCCTACAAGAGACTCACTTCAAATCAAAAGACACACACAGACTGAAAGTAAAGGAATGAAAAAAGATATTTTATGAAAATGGAAACAAAAAAATAAAAAAAGCTGGGGTAGACATACTTATACCACACAAAATAGGCTTTAAAACAAAGGGTATAACAAGAGACAAAGAAACCCCAATAATTCCACGTTTAGGTATTTAGTATCTGAAGAAAACCAAAACATTACTTCAAAGGGACATGTGCATCCATATGTTCATTGCAGCATTCTTTACAATAGTCAAGATATAGAGGCAACCTGGGTGTCTGTCAATTGGGTGAATGGATAAAGAAGAGGTGGTACATATGTAGAATGCAATATTATTTAGCCATTAAAAAAAAAATCTTGCCATCTGCAACAACATGGATGGACCTAGAGGGTATTGTGCTGAGTGAAATAAGTCAGAGAAAGACAAATGCCATATAATTTCACTTATATGTGGAATTTAAAGAAAATAAATGAGCAAACAAAACAGAAACACTTATAGATACTGAGAACATTTTGATGGTTGCCAGTTATGAGGAGAGGTTGAGGGAATGGGGGAAAAGGGGGAAGGAATTAAGAAGTACAAATTGGTAATTACAAAATAGTCATGGGGATATAAACTATACTATAGAGAATATAGTCAATAATATTGTAATAACTATGGTGTTAGATTGGTACTAGATTTATCAGATGATCACAGTAAGTTACATAAATGTCTAATTGCTATGTTGTACACTTGAAATTAATACAATATTGTATGTCAACTGTAACTGAAATATTA